>NW_007252966.1:862755-865203 GCF_000164805.1 Carlito syrichta | reverse complement strand
ATCCACTCACCTCAGCCTCCCAAGGTGCGGGATTACAGGCTGAGCCACCGAGCCCGGCTGAACATCTTTTTGGAGGACACAGTTTAAACCACAACACATAGTTCCCCCCCCAAAAAAATCTGTATACATCATCTCATTCCTTGAATATATAAATCACAGTTATTTTAAATTCTTGATATAATCATCCCAACATCTGCATCTTCTTTCTGTGGTCTAAGTTTGTCTTTCATGCTTGGATATTTTTGATCAAGTACCAGATAGTGCATACATAAATTGCAAGCATAGGCTAGCTACCAGACCCATGTGCTATTATCACCTTTGAGGGAATTGGGAGAGGGAATGCAACCAGATTTTTTTAATTGCCCTGGGATTAGGAGAGATTCAAAATGGCCAATATGTACTCAATGGAAAACAAAATGGCAATCTGAGCTGCAAATCTGGAATTCAGAGAGAATTCAGCAGACGCCAATTTGAATGTACAAATAAGGAAAATATTTGCATATAACTTACGCAAAAAATGTTTTTGTTTTTATTTTTTGAGTCAGAGTCTCACTCTGTCAGCTAGGCTGGAGTGCAGTGGCACGTTTATGGCCACCGCAGCCACGACCTGCTGGACTCAGTCGATCCTTCCACCTTAGCCTTCTTAGTAGCTGGGACTACAGGCGTGTGTCACCATGCCCAGCTAATTTTTTGATTTATTGTAGAGATAAGGGCTCACTAATTTGCCCAGGCTGGTCTCGAACCTGTGGGCTCAGGCAATCCTCTCACCTCAGCCTCCCAAAGTGCTGGAATTATAGGCGTGAGCCACCGCTCCTAGCCTGCAAAAATTTTTTTTATTTTTTTATTTTTTTTTAAGTCAGAGTCTCACTCTGTCGCCCGGGTTGGAGTAGAGTGGCATGCTTACAGCCACCGCAGCCAGGACCTGCTGGAATCATGTGATCCTTCCGCCTCAGCTTCAAAGTAGCTGAAACTACAGTCACATGCCATCACGCCTAGATAATTAATTAATTAATTATTTTTTTGTGTTGGAGTCTCACTCTGTCGCCCAAGCTGGAGTACAGTGGCACACTCATGGCCACCCCAGTGTTGACCTGCCGGGCTCAGGTGATCCTTCTGTCTTAGCCTTCCAAGTAGCCAGAACTACAGGTGTGTGCTACCCCGCCCAGCTAATTTTTTTATTTAGAGATGAGGTCTGGCCAAGTTGCCCAGAGTGGTTTCGAACCCATGGCTCAGGCAATCCTCTTACTTCAGCCTACCAAAGTGCTGGGATTATTGGCGTGAGCCACCATGCCCGGCCTAAAAAATGTTTTTAATAGGTAAAAATAATAAGTGAAATATAAATAGTAAATAATTAGGCCTGTGCACAAGGAGAAGCAGCAGCCATAGGTGGTTAGAAGGAAGGACTAGTGTTGGTGGTGCATTTTTGGGATGCAGAGAAGCCTCCTGAGAGGCCTAAAGGAAGCAAGTTGGTGACTCAGGAAGGCTGGGTGTTGAGGAATAAGCAATAAAAGGACTGACATGCATTGCTCCAAGACTAAGGAGGCAGCTTGCACTGATTCAGCACAGCACAGGGAGGCTTGGTGAATGTGGGAGAGCATAGAGGGATGAATTTGGGGCCCTGACAATCAGATAAGTTGTTGTTAAGGGGATGTTTCTATAAAATAAATAGCAATACTTTCGGCACACTTTTTTTTTTTGAGTTAAATCTCACTTTGTCGCCCATACTGGAGTGCAGTGGCACACTCACAGCACCACAGCCTCGACCTGCTGGGTTCAGGTAATCTTTCTGCCTCAGCTTTCCAAGTAACTGGAACCACAGGCATGCATCACCATGCCTGGCTAATTTTAAAATATTTATTGTAGAGACAAGGTCTCACTGAGTTGCTCAGGCTGGTCTGGAACCCCTGGGCTCAGGCAATCCTCTTGCCTCAGCCTTCCAAAGTGCTGGGATTGTATGGGTGAGCCTCTGTGTCCTGCCACCTTTGGCACATTTTCAGCAGAGTTGATTTGACCTTACCTTAAGAACATTCTGCCAGGCACAGTGGCTCAAGTCTGTAATCCCAGCACTTTGGGAGGCTGAGGCGAGAGGATTGCATGAGCCCAGGGGTTCCAGACCAGCCTGCGCAACTTGGCGAGACCTTGTCTCTACAATAAATCAAAAAATTAGCCGGGCGTGGTGGCCTACGCCTGTAGTTCCAGCTACTTGGAAGGCTGAGGCCAGCAGGTCGAGGCTGTGGTGGCCATGAGTGTGCCACTGGGTGACAGAGTGAGACTCCAACTCAAAAAAAAAAAAAGAAGCCGGAATTGGTGGCTCAGCCTGTAATCCCATGCCTTTGGGAAGCTGAGGTGAGTGGATTGCCTGAGCCCACTGGTTTGAGACCTGCCTGGGCAGCGAGACCTCATCTCTACAATAAATCAAAAAATCAGCTGGGCGTGGTAGCGCATGCC
>NW_007252966.1:860141-862612 GCF_000164805.1 Carlito syrichta | reverse complement strand
TCACTTTTTTTTTTTGAGTCAGAATTTCACTCTGGCACCCAGGCTGGGGTGCAGTGGCCAACTCACCACCACTGCAGTGTTGACCTGCTGGGTTCAGGTGATCCTTCCACTTCAGCCTTCTAAACCGCTGGAACTACAAGCATGCGCCACCAGCCCAACAGGTCAAGGCTACGGTGACTGGGTGCATGCCACTACACTCCAGCCTGGGTGATAGAGTAAGACTCTTGGATATAACTGGGTTACCTTCTAGCTGGGTGTGAGGCTCACAACTGTAATCCCAGAACTTTGGGAGGCAGACACGAGAGGATTGCCTGAGCCCACGGGTTCAAGATCAGCCTGGGCAACTTGGCAAGACCTCGTCTCTAAAATAAATAAAAAATTTCACTGGGCATGGAGGCGCATGCTTGTAGTTCCAGCTACTTGGAAGGCTGAGGTAAAAAGATCGCCTGAATCCAGCAGGTCAAGGCTGCGGTAGCCGTGAGCGTACCACTGTATTGCAGCCTGGGCATCAGAATGAGACTCCAACTCAAAAAAACCAACCCCCCTGCCCCCAGAAATTGGGTTACCTTCTGAATGAGATGTCTCTGTAATGTTCAAATTTTGTGAAATAAGCAAAAAAGATGTTTGCAATCAGAATAAAATAAGATTTTCTTTTTTAGATTAGAAAATATAGTTTAAGCCGGGCTCGGTGGCTCAGCCTGTAATCCCTCGCCTTTGGGAGGCTGAGGTGAGTGGATTGCCTGAGCCCGCGGGTTCGAGACCCGTCTGGGCAGCAAGACCTCATCTCTACAATAAATAAAAAAGTCAGCCAGGCAAGTGCGCGCCTGTAATTCCGGCTACTCAGAAGGCTGAGGTGGAAGGATCGCCGGAGCCCAGCAGGTCAAGGTTGCGGTGGCCGGGAGCGGCCACTGCACTCCAGTCTGGGCGACAGAGTGAGACTCCAACTCAAAAAAAAAGAAAATATAGTTTATTTAAAAGTAAATGAGAGAGAGAGAGAGAGAGAGAAGATTCACCTCCCCAAGGTGGGAGAGGGGGCCAAAGCCAGGAAACATGGCGACAGCTATAGCTCAAAGAGTACATGGTTACAACAGAGTCTAGCAAGGCAATGGCCTAAAATAAGATTTTTAAAAGAAAAATTGGGGAATTGGGGCTTTTATCTTTTAAAAAAAAGTAGCACAGGCTGGACGCAGTGGCTCAGTCTGTAAACCCAGCACTTTGGGAGTCCAAGGTGAGAGGATTGCCTAAGCCCAGGGGTTCAAGACCAGCCTGGGCAACATGGTGAGACCTTGTCTCTACAATAAATCACAAAAACTAGCTGGGCGTGGTGGTATGCATCTGTATTTCCAGGTACTTGGAAGGCTGAGGTGGAATGATCGCCTGAGCCCAGCAGGTCGAGGCTGCGGTGGCCCTGAGCATGCCACTGCACTCTACCGTGGGTGACAAAATGAGACTCTAACTCAAAAAAACAAAAAAACAAATGGCACAGCCTGTAATCCCAACATTTTGGGAGGCCAAGGCGAGAGGACTGCCTGAGCTCAGGGGTTCAAGACCAGCCTGGGCAACTTGGCGAGACCTTGTCTCTACAATAAATGAAAAAATAAGCTTGGTGTGGTAGCACGTGCCTATAGTTCCAACTACTTGGAAGGTTGAGGTGGAAGGATTGCCTAAGCCCAGCAGGTGGAGGCTGCAGTAGCTGTAAGCATGCCACTGCACTTCAGCCTGGGCACAGAGTGAGATTTCAATTCAAAAAAAATAAAAAAGTGGGGAGGAATGTATAGTCACCTAACAGTCCCTGGGCACAATCCCTGGGCTCTTTCTCAGACAGTAATAAATACCAGAAGTGCAACAGAGCCCAGTCATTCTGAAGTATGACTCAGGAGCAGGACTACCTGGGTTTGCGGCTATCTGTGTAACTTCTTAGCCCTGAGAACCTCTGGGGGCCTCAATTCCTCTGATCACTGAGAGGATAATAGAACCCCCATCTCATAGGTTATTGGGAAAATTAATTAACATGTGAGAGCCGAGCATGGTGGCTCACACCTGTAATTTCATCACTTTGGGAGGCAGAGGCAAGAGGATTGTCTGAGCTCAGGGGTTCAAGACCAGCCTGGGCAACTTAGTAAGACCTCGTCTCTACAATAAATAAAAAAAAAATGTAGCTGGGTGTGGTGGTGCATGCCTGTGGTTCCAGCTACTTGGAAGGCTGAGGCGGAAGGATCACCTGAGCCCAGTACGTCGAGGCTGCGGTGGCTGTGAGCATGCCACTGCACCCCAGCCTGAGCGACAAAGTGAAATTCCAACTCAAAAACAAAAAAACAAACAAAAAAATGTGTGAAGTGTTTATATTGGTGTCTGTCACTTAATAAATGCTCGATTAAGTGGAAATTATCCTTTGCTTTCCTGGTGCTCCCCTTCCTAGGAGAAGCTGACAAGGAAAAGGAATTGTGACTAAGGTCACCTCCCCCCCCCCC
>NW_007252966.1:853738-860121 GCF_000164805.1 Carlito syrichta | reverse complement strand
AAAATGCAGGAGATATCTTTATGGAAATTGGAACTGGCAACCAATTTTTATTTAGAACCCTAAAAGGCCAATACCTTAAGAAATAAGATAGACAAGTGGGATCTCATCAAACTAACAAGTGTCTGGAAAGCAAAAGAAACCATCAAGAGAGCAGGGAGACTGCCCACAGAATGGGAAAAAATATTTGCCAACTGTGTATCTGACAAAGGCCTAATATCTATGATCTACAAGGAACTCAAATGCACTGAAAAGAAAAAAAAATAGACCCTTTAAAAGGTGGACAAAAGACATGAATAGACACTTCTCAGAAGAAGATATATGGGCAGCCAACAGACACATGAATAAGTGCTCAGCCTCACTCATTATCAGAAAAATGCAAATCAAAACCACTTGAGATACAGCCTAACCCCAGTAAGAATGGTCATCATTTATAAAACAACAATAGATGCTGATGAGGATGAGGAGAAAAAGGAACACTTATACACTGATGGTCAGAATGCAACCCCCCCCCCCCCCCCCCCCGGGAAAATAGGCCCACACAGTAGTCTGTGAGGTCAAAAGAAGCCTGGAGGGAGACTCCTCTCATTCTGTGGCTACCTATCCTACTCCTTATTCTGGAAGGGAAAGAGAAGGAGAGCTTTTTTTCCCTGGGAACCAACAGCCCAACTCCAGGGTCCAGCCTTGTCCTTCTGAGGCTAACACCGACGCCATCCTCATTATCCCTTCAGGCAAGGCCCCCACCACAGTCCCTAACTTCTTCCACTCATAATTCACCCAGGCTTCACAAGAGCTGTCACCCTCCACATCACAGGGACAAGCCTGTCACTGGATAGTCAGGCCTAGTGACTTGTGGTGACAAGGAAGTCTCATACTGGGGCACTAGTGGCCTGCCACTCCAGAGTGATCACTTTTAGAACTGGTGAGAACTGTTATGGAGAAATGTATGTATGTGAGTTTGGATCTCACTCTGTCACCCAGGCTGGAGAGCAGCCTCAACTTTTCGCCTCAGCGCCTCTTCTCCTCCTACCTACCCTCCCCCATAATTGGAACTACACTCTCGAACCACCAGGCCTGGTTAATTTTTAAAATTTTTTTTGTAGAGACGGGCCTATCGTTATGTTGCCAAGACTGGGCTTGAACCCCTGGGCTCAAACAATCCTACCACGTGGCCTCTTTTTTCTTTTTCTTTTTTTTGAGTTGGAGTCTCACTCTGTCCCCCAGACTGGAGTGCAGTGGCCGCTCCCCGCCACCGCAGCCTCGACCTGCTGGGCTCCGGCGATCCTTCCACTCAGCCTTCCGAGTAGCTGGAACTACAGGCGCGCGCTACCACGCCCGGCTAATTTTTAAAAATTTATTGTAGAGATGAGGTCTCGCCAACTTGCCCAGGAAGGTCTCAAACCCGCGGACTCAGGCAATCCACTCACCTCCCAAAGCGCGGGATTACAGGCTGAGCCACCGAGCCCGGCTCCACCTGGCCTCTTAAAGTGCTGGGATTAGAGGCGTGAGACACCGTTCCGGCCCGTTCCGGAGAAAATTGAAAGCCTTGTGTGGCAGCCTGAAAGCAGAGCGGGACTGTATGCAGCAGGTCTCCACCACAACAAGTACCCAGAACACACAACAGGTGAAAATGGGTGTGGAATGTTGTGTCCGGATGTCCCCCGCGCCTCCCCTCCCCCAACTCTCAATTGAGTGTCAGAGTTGTGACTTGAGGCTGCCCTGTTGTCGGTGACTTAAGTACGCCACACAAGGGCGGGGCTTGCTGGGATTTCAAACAGCTGTGCTTCCGACGCTGCGACGATGGTGCCCCGGATTCCTCGGACTCAGCACACACCGCTCCCTGTCCCCTTCGAGACTGGTCACTCTTGGGTCGGCCAATCATTCACAACGAAGAGCGGGCTCTGCCCCCCACTCCCGGGGACAGGGAGGCATGTTCGGGCCACCCTCTGCCGGCTCTGCGCCGTGACCTCCCGCCCCTGCTTCTGCATCCCTGGGTGGGCTCTCTCCCTCAGGACCCACACTTGCCCCCTCTGCTATTGTACCACCTGCATTCCAGTCATGCTGACTTACTTCTACGAGCAACAGCGAGGCCAGAGTGGTGTCAGCGACTGGCTCCTCCCACCGCCCATATGTGAGGACTCAGCACAGCTGCCTCTGGCCCGGCCACCCCACCCAGGGCCACCCATGCACACGACGCCTCGCAATTATGGGACCTATCAGGCCTTATGTGACCAGCCCCTAGGCTCTTCAAGGGTAATGGCTACACTCTCCGCCAGCTGTCCTGAGTCCCACTTGGCTCCAGCTTGGAATCCTCTCCTCAGCCCCCTACATGTTATGCTCAATGGCCCTGAGCAAATTTTTACCCCTCAGGGATCCTGCATGGATCTGATCCCAGCCCACAAGTCAGGTGACCCCAAATCTAGGACACATTGTACTTCTCAGAGGATATGGCCCCACCCTGAGGTGTGGAGGGTTTGTAGCCTGACACCCTTAGAGTCAGCTTCTTTTTTTTTCTGTTGGAGTCTCACTCTGTCGCCCAGACTGGAGTGCAGTGGCCGCTCCTGGTCACCACAGCCCCGACCTGCTGGGCTCCGGCGATCCTTCCGCCTCAGCCTTCCGAGTAACCGGAATTACAGGCATGCGCTACCATGCCCGGTTGATTTTTTGATTTATTGTAGAGATGAGGTCTCGCTGCCCAGGTGGGTCTCGAACCCGCAGGCTCAGGCAATCCACTCACCTCAGCCTCCCAAAGGTGCGGGATTACAGGCTGAGCCACCGAGCCCGGCTAGAGTCAGCTTCTTGATGCAACACCAGGATTGAGTAGCTTGCTGCCCCATCAGCCCAGACTCTGGCCTCAGATCGGAGTCACTGCCTGGCAGGGACTCTGCTGTGCTTTAGCTTTTGCCCAGGGCAGCAGCAGGGCTACCAGTGGACTCAGTTTCTCCCACTCTGGGACTTGAAGGGGCATGACTGTCGGACAGGCACTTCCCCACCCCCACCTGTGCAGTGCAGGGGCATTGCCACTGAGTCCTTCCAGGTGTGTGGAATTTGGACATACCAAAGAATTCAGATTTGCATAGATAGCTTTTGGTTCGCAAATGTACTGTGCAGGACTTCTTGAGATGTAACTCGTAGTGGGGTTTCACAAGATATTACCTGGGGGAAGGAGGTACTCAAGGGAAGATCTGAAGGTTACATAGGGTTCTACTGGGATTGGTCATTGGGGAAATTGCTGTTTTTTTTTACCATAGAGGAGTATTCACTGAGTGAGTTGAGGTCCCATTGGGGGCTGAGCCACTGGGGTCACTCTTAGTTACACAATGTCATGGGTACCTGGGCCATCAGGACATCTATGAACTCTAGGCAAGGGATAGGAATGTAAGGCCTTTAGATGTAACAGTGTGGCATCTCACCAGGGTGCACAGATCTCTGTAAGGCTTGCTGGAGTGAGAGCCATGAGAGACTGGTGAAGCAGGCAGGAGATCAATGATCAGGAGGTTCTCCAAGTATGGGGATTGCTAGGCATGGGCCTCCACACACAAGGCTACAGGGAGTATCAGCAATCCATGGGATAACCTTCTTGCTCCCCACATCAGACCCACAGAGGATCACACATCACGGGAGGAAGCGGTGAGATCAATTTAATTTACAGATAAGTTTTGGACAATTTCCTGATCAGAAAAACGCCTAACAGCTGCTCTTAAGAGAAAAAGTACATCCTGGAGAGTAAGGCCTCCATGGAAGGGAGCAGTGAGGTGGGAGGCCAGTGTCAGACTTTGGGACATCTCTGGAAGCTGGTTCTGTGCTCAGCAGGTACTGGCAGAGCCTATGGAGAGTGGGGGACAAATTGTCAAAGACATAGTCCCTCCACAGACACTTCCTTCTACCCCCAAAGAAGCCTGTCTCACCTGGAGTGATGAGTGGGGTGGCTTTCTCAGGTAAGGGGCTAGAGAAAGTATCAGATTAGTATCAGATAAACATTGAGGATCTTCTCCCCATCCTCAGACTTCTGATGCCCCCTCTAATTGGGGACACTCATCCTTGCTGTTCTTCCACAATCACTTCATACAAGACCAAGGGTCAGAGCACTTCCTGATTTGGGGCCCTTTGGGATTGCCCATCTATGAATAATATATCCCACTGTGAGCCTAGTGAGCAGCCAGGAAGCTGCCCTTACTCGCCAAGTCATAGTACTTCACCCCCTCCAACCCTCCATTCCCCCATCAAGGTGGGTCTGCTCAGCAGGAGGTGCACACAATAGGGCCCCTGTCTTACCTGTGCTTCTGATTGCCCTTGCATTTGCATTTGCCACCTGTGAGAGGAAGAGAGGGGTCAGTGCCCGGTCAAAGTACTCCCTCTTCCCTCCTGGCCCTGCTAACCCTGCCACTTACTCAGGGCCACAGCTATTCCAGCGATGCACAGGAGCCCTCCAACAATCATGCCACTCAGCTGCAGGCCTTCCCAGTCTGGGGTGGGGAGAGAGGTGGGTAAAGAGAATGAGCTCACACCAGCCTGGTGCCACCTCACTCATTTGTTCAAAAGATATTTCTGAGCACCTGCATATGATAGCTGCTGTTGCCAGCCGCTTGTTGCCTACATGAATGAGTGCCTGCTTGGCACTTAATTTCAGGCAGCAAGAGAGACAAGTCAGCAAATAGATGCATCGTATAACATCTGGTGGGGGCAAGTGTTATGAAGAGAAAAAGAAATAGAAGAGTACAGAGAAAGAAGGGAATTTTTTTTTTTTTGAGTAAGAGTCCAGGCTGAAATGAAGTGGCATGCTTACAGCCACCTCAGCCTCGACCTGCTGTGCTCAGATGATCCTTCCGCCTCAGCCTTCCAATCAGGTAGAACTACAGGCACATGCCACCAAGCCCAGCTAATTTTCTGTTTTATTGTAGAGACAAGGTCTTGCCAAGTTGCCCAAGCTGGTCTGGAACCCCTAGGCTCAGGCAATCCTCTTGCCTCAGCCTCCCAAAGTGCTGGGATTATAGGCGTGAGTCACTGCCCCCAGCCAGAAGAGGCTCTGAAGGATGATCAAGGAGAGCTTTTCTGGTGTTCCAGGGGGAGGTGAGGGACCTAGAAAAGAAGAAAATTGCCTGGAAATACTGAGGAATGTGAGGGTGAGGGTGAGTGGAAGGCAGGAGAGTAGGATGCCTATAATCTCGGTACTTTGGGAGGCTGAAGTGAGAGGATAGCCTGAGCCCACGGGTTCAAGACCAGCCTGGGCAACATGGTAAGACCTTATCTCTACAATAAATCAAGAAAAATTGGCCAGGCATGGTGGTGCGTACCTATGGTTCCAGTTACTTGGAAGGCTGAGGTGGAAGGATTGCCTGAGCCCAGCAGGTGGAGGCTGCGGTGGCCATTTGCATGCCACTGGACTCCAGCCTGGGTGACAAAGTGAGACTCTGACTCAAAAAAAAAAGGAGACAAGTAGGAGTCAGATACCTGGGGGCCCAATAGCCCAGGCCACCAGCCCTTCTTTATAAGTATTCCTAAACATCCTATGGGCACTCTTTCCCTTGCTGGAAAGCTCTCACAGAAACCAGGTTTAATCCCCCCTCCCACTATGTCTTCCCTGGGCTCCACATCACCCCTTACCAACTTGTCTGGCAAAAAGGTCCAAGGTCCAAGATAGACAAGTGTAGGGTGGGGATATCCACTCTTACCATAGTAGAAGGGATTGTCTTTATCAGCTAGAAAGATTAAAGGAAAAAAAAAGCCTAAGACCAGAATCAGGAGACAAGATGTGGGTGTCAGAGGGAATACTGGGGCAGAGTGGGCAGGTCATTTGGGACTTTACTCACCAAATGAGTCATTGGCATCCAAGGTGGGAAGGCCTGGGTGGGAAAAGGCAGAGGAAGTGGGTGTCAATTCATGATGCTGGTGTCCAAGTGAGTTATCTGGCAGGAACTTCAGCTCAGAGAGGTTGGAGGGTTGGAGAGAAGACCCTGGGGCCACTGGTTACCTTCTTCACACCCTCCCCAGTACAAAACAGCCCCAGGATCCCCCACCAGGCATTTGGCACTGTCTCTCCACCTGAGCCCTGCATCTTTCTTAGGATTCCTACCCTCTTTCTTGCCCCTGACTGGGATGATCTGGTTGTATGTCTTCACCCCTTCCTGAGAAGCTTCCTGCCAGAGCCTGGTGACTTCTCTGTCCCTGAAGAAACATGGAGTACTTTTCTCTTTATGCCACAAGAGGTTAATGTTTTTCACAGTTCAATTACTCAAGGACCACTAGGACAATTTTTGCAATATTCACATTCCTCCTGTACTGTCATTGCCTTAATGTTTTTCTCTAAATTGACAATTTTTTTTTTTTTTGAGTTGGAGTCTCACTCTGCCGCCCAGACTGGAGTGCAGTGGCCGCTCCCGGCCACC
>NW_007252966.1:849406-853135 GCF_000164805.1 Carlito syrichta | reverse complement strand
AGCGGCCACTGCACTCCAGTCTGGGCGACAGAGTGAGACTCCGACTCAAAAATAAATAAATAAAATAAATAAATAAATAAATAAATAAATAATTAAAAACACATTTATTGGACAACAGGTCCTCCTTGGGAGATGCTCTCTGGCATTCACAGTCTTGGAGGGTATGGTGAGTGGAGAGGGTCCCAAGAGGCTGAGAGGACTCACCTGCCAGTAGGAGAAGGGCTGAGGTCACTCTCTCCATGTCACAGCTTGAGGGGAAGGGCTGCAGGACGGGGTTGCAGAAGGAGAGGCCCTGAGGCTGGAATTGGGGCTCACTCTATCAGCAAGAAGGGGCAGGTGGGGTAGAGGCCCATTATGAGAGTAAGGGCTCAAACCCCAAGGATGTACTTGCTTATGGGGCAATCTTGGGAAAGTGATAACTTTTTGTTTGCTATCTAGAGATGATAATGGTGACTGCCTGGAGGAGTTATGTATACTGAGTATACATAACTGAGTATGTATACTAGTTAGGTAATCAGAACAGTACTTGCACTTAGTGAGTACCATAGAAGTCTTTGTTAAAATTTTTACATCACCCTCCTCAACCATCCTGCCATGAGGAAAATACTATTGTCTCCATTTCATAGGAAAAACTAAAAAAATGGAACTCAGGAACCCCGCACAAAAGGCTACTGTTTCCAAAGGTCTGGGGGGTGCTCCAGAGCCCAAAACCCTCAGGCTGAATTCCCAGATAGCCTCCTAAAGGCCAAGGGTACAGAAGAGGCAGCCCTAGGGTAGGGGGACTGCAGCAGTTTGCACCTTCCTTGCTCAGCTCTGGCCCAGGACCCTATTTCCAGCAGCCCCAGAATCCACTCTGAGTATAAACTGCCATTGTCTGAAAACTTCTGGTGGTGGGACATTGCTCCTTTCTCCCTCAGATGGGAGTTACCTACAACCCCATTTACTTATCCCTGGAGTGACCAAGTCCTCGAGATCAAGCCCCCTCCCAGAGTTCTGCATATCGTTAACTGCAGGCTGGCATAGTACTATCCAGCGTTCAATACTGAAGTCATTGTTATCAGCTGCTGCGCCCAGCTCTGGCCCCCTGATGAGATCAGATCCAGGGCTAGCTAGCTAGGCTCAGTTCCTCTCAGCCACTTACCAGTTGTGTGACTCAGCAGGTTGCTCAACCTTCAGTGTCCTGTAAAAAGAGGATAATTGCAACAGTAGCAACCTCACAAAGACATAGCGATGGCATTAAATAACACTCTATTTGTCAAGCCTAAGAATTATGCCTAGCACACAGTAGTTACTAAAAAACCTGTTATTTTATTTACTTTTTTTTTTTTTGAGTAGGAGTCCACTCTGTCATCTGGGCTAGAGTGCAGTGGCATGCTCACAGCCACTACAGCCTCGACTTGCTGGGCTCAGGTGTTCCTTCTGCCTCAGTCTTCCAAGCTGGAACCACAGGCATGTGCTATCATGCCTGGCTAATTTTTTGATTTATTGCAGAGATGAGGTCTTGCCAAGTTGTCCAGGCTGGTCTCAAACCCCTGGACTCAGGCAATCCTCTCGCCTTTACCTCCTGAAGTGCTGGGATTACAGGCGTGAGCCACCATGCCCGGCCCAAAAACCTGTTATACATTCGGCTGGGCACAGTGGCTCATGCCTGGAATCCCAGCACTTTGGGAGGCTGATGTGGGTGGATTGCCTGAGCGCAGGGTTTTGAGACCAGCCTGTACAATATGGCGAGACCGCGTCTCTACAATAAAGTAAAATAAAATAAAATAAAATAAAATAGCTGGGTGTGGTGGCACATGGCTGTAGTTCCAGCTACTTGGAAGGCTGAGGTGGAAGGATCACCTGAGCCCAGTAGGTCGAGGCTGCAGTGACCACGAGCATGCCACTACACTCTAGCCTAGTTGACAGAGCGAGACTCCAACTCAAAATAATAATAAAATAAAATAAACACATAGTCCTATTGCTGCAGGAAGGAGGAACTGCTAAAGCTCTGCTTCTGCATGTGGGAGTCTCAGGCTAGGAGCAGTCTCTGAAACCTGGCCTTTATTGGTCTTTCGCTATCTCCACCATTCTGAAGTTCCTAAATAATGAAGGTCTCAACTCTGGTCCTTTTAGCCAAAGGCCAACTCTTGTTTCATTTAGCCCCCAACCCACAGTCCACATGACAGTGGACACAAAGCAGGAAGCCTCCAATCCCCAGGAAGTTGCTATAGCCAGATCTCTGTCCTCAAAACCCCAAAGAGGCTCCTTGTTATTCAGAATCCTTGGGCACCCAGCACCCTTCTCAAACTGGTCTCCTGGGACACCCTCTCCTCCCATCATGTGGTAGCCCTAAAGTGGATGCCTGCTCACCTGAGTGAGAGGTGACTTGAGAGTGAGACCTCACCTGAGCTGGGGCTGCAGAGAGCTGGTCTGAGGAGGCTACTGAGCTATGAACAGCCCAGGCAGGTGGGTTCCGGTTCTTTAAACCCAGCAGCCCCGCCCAGGGCTACATACCAGCAGGCTGGAGGGAACTGGTCAGACTCCTTGAGACTCCAGCCACTACCCCTCCCTATTTGCTCTTAAGGAGAAGCTGGCCTGCCACACCCAGAGCAGTGGGAGAGGGGTGGGCCAGGCCACGGACCCTCTCTGGAAGAGGAAATGGACTTTCAGTTTCTTTAGCTCAAGCAGATTCTTTTTTTTTTTTTTTTTTTTTTTTTAGTTGGAGTCTCACTCAGTCGCCCAGACTGGAGTGCAGTGGCCGCTCCTGGCCACCGCAGCCTCGACCTGCGATCCTTCCGCCTCAGCCTTCCGAGTAGCTGGGAACTACAGGCGCGTGCTACCATGCCTGGCTGATTTTTTTATTTATTGTAGAGATGAGGTCTCGCTGCCCAGGCGGGTCTCGAACCCGCGGGCTCAGCCAATCCACTCACCTCAGCCTCCCAAAGGCATGGGATTACAGGCTGAGCCACTGAGCCTGGCTTCACGCAGATTCTTAAAGAGGGGCCCAGAGGTGTGCTGGGTGGGGTGTTTCTGGGCCCTCAAGCCAGCAGTGGGGCTTCCAGGACATCTATGTGGGGTGTCCTGGGGACTGGAGGAGCCAAGGAATCAGGGACTGGTCTCGAGGCTCTGTGTGCTCAGTGGTCTCATTGCTTTTACTGGGACTGAGTGTTCATGGAGGAGGAGAGCTGGGGGCTGAAGGGCACCTCTTAGGATTGCTCACATTCTGACTAGGTCCTAATACCTACTTACTCCAGGGAGACTTACAGCAGGGGAAGGGGGCCAGGAGGTGGATAGCCACCCCAGGCTGAGGAGTGGACCACCTCCTTCTGTGAACTGACCTGCCTTGTTGCTGGACCAAACTCACCCTATTAAAAGACCCCAGACCTCTCTATTCTACTGTTCTCTCTCCCTAATTCTTCTTTTCCAAATGAGGGACACTGGTTCTTGTTCAGAAGGTAAATGAGGATGACTGACAAGGGATTGGGGAGGTCTCTGCCCTGGGTGGGCCAGGGAGGGCAATGAACGGTGTAGGCAGATGGATCTTTTTTGGTAGAATAGAGCTTGATAGCCATGCATGGTGGCTTATACCTGTAATACCGCACTTTGTGAGGTGGAGGCAAGAGGATTGCCTGAGCCCAGGGATTTCAGACCAGCCTGGGCAACTTGGAGAGACCTCATCTCTACAATAAATTAAAAAAAAAAGCCGGGCTCGGTGGCTCAGCCTGTAATCCCGCGCCTTTGGGAGGC
>NW_007252966.1:846471-849105 GCF_000164805.1 Carlito syrichta | reverse complement strand
AAAAAAAAAAAAAAAAAAAAAAAAAAATTAGCTGGGCGCATGGGCCTGCAGTTTCAGCTACTTGGGAGGCTGAGGCAGAAGGACACTTTGAGCCCAGCAGGTTGAGGCTGTGGTGACCATGACCATGCCACTGCCCTGCAGCCTGGGTGACAGAGTGAGACTCCTACAAAAAAAAAAAAAAGAATAGAGCTTGATAGCCCAGCATGGTGGCTCATGCTTGTAATCCTAGCCTTTGGGAGGCCGAGGCAAGAGGACTGCCTGAGGCCATGGGTTCCAGACCAGACTGGGCAACATGGCGAGACCTTGTCTCTACAACAAAATAAAAAAAGTAGCCGAGCGTGGTGGCGCACACCTGTAGTTCCAGCTACTTGGATGGCTAGGGTGGAAGATCGCTGAGCCCAGCATGTCGAGGCTGCGGTGGCCATGAGCTTGCCACTGCCCTGCAGCCTGGGCAACAGAGTGAGACTACAACTCAAAAAAAAAAAAAAAGAGCTTGATAAGACTAAAGAGACTCTAAGGGGGAGCACTCTGCCTACAGTTAGCCCCCAGTGGAAAGCCTCAGAGAGGCTGGCACTCTCTGTGGGAGCAATGAAGAGGAGGGGAATTCACAGACCCACCCTCTGTGTGGTTTCTCCAGATTTATTAGACCCTGAATGCAGAATCAAGCAAGCTGGAGGCCTAACATGACAACCTCTTATCTTCGGGGATGGGAGGGGGTGGGGATCACCAGTAATGAGAGGACTGGGGCTGAGGCACAGCACTGGGGTGGGTGGAGTTGGGAACAGAGAGCTGGTGGCTGAGGGATATTTGGGCCGGGTAGAAAGCATCTCTCTCCTAGAGATGTGGAGTTCTCTCTCTCCCTAGGAGGCCCCCAATAGGACAGGGCCTGACAAAGTCTCTCTTGGGCAGGCAAGGCCAGTTTGTAGGAAACAAAGAGCAGGGCCTTGTCCTTTAACATGCCTAGAGGAAGAAGTGGGAGGCCAGAGAGTGGAACTGAGCTTCCTTCTACCTAAAAGTGAGATCTCTACAAAGACTGAGACAACTTTGTGTACTGACTTGAAAATATCTCCCAGACAAATTTTTTTTTTTTTTTTTTGAGTAGGAGTCTTATTCTGTTGTCCAGACTGGAGTGCAGTGGCAAGCTCACAGCCACCACAGCCTTAACCAGCAGGGCTCAGGTAAACCTTCCACTTCAGCCTTCCAAGTAGCTGGAATTACAGATTAGTGCCACCACACTCAGCTAATCTATTTTTCATTTATTTTTGAGTTGGAGTCTCATTATGTCACCTAGGCTGAAGTGCAGTGGCATGCTCATGGCCACCACAGCCTCAACCTGCTGAACCCAGGCAATCCTTCTGTCTCAGCCTTCCAAGTAGCTGGAAGTACAGTCAGGCACCACCATGCCTGGCTAATTAAAAAAAAAAAATTATTGTACAGACAAGGTCTTGCTAAGTTGCCCAGGCTGGTCTCGAACTCCTGGACTCAGGCAATCCTCTCATCTCAGCCTCCCAAAGTGCTGGGATTACAGGTGTGAGCCACCATGCCCAGCATGAAATATAGATTTTATTTTATTTATTTATTTATTTTGAGTTGGAGTCTCACTCTGTCACCCAGACTGGAGTGCAGTGGCCACTCCCAGCCACTGCAGCCTCGACCTGCTGGGCACTGGCGATCCTTCAACCTCAGCTTTCCAAGTAGCTGGAATTACAGGTGCGCGCTACCACGCCTGGCTAATTTTTTTATTTATTGTAGAGATGAGGTCTCACCAAGTTGCCCAGGCGGGTCTCGAACCCATGGGCTCAGGCAATCCACTAATCTCAGTCTCCCAAAGGCATGGGATTACAGGCTGAGCCACCGAGCCCAGCTGAAATACAGATTTTAAACAATGAAGTTCAGAGCATATGAATATTTGTGGAATTCAGTGTTTTAAAGTGTAGAAGTTTAGGATTGTTTATATAGGCAAAGTTTAGGGATGTTTAATTGAATTTTAATTTTTTTTAAATTAGAAAATATAGTTTATTTAAAAGTAAATTAGAGAGAGAGAAAAAGAAGATTCACCTCCCCAAGGTAGGGAGGAGGCCAAAGCCAGGAAGCATGGTGACAGCCGTAGCTCAAAGAGCACAAGGCCACACCAGAGTCTAGCAAGGCAATGACTGAATTTTAATTTTTTTAATATCCAAAATATGTTTTTTAGGATGGTTTCCCATTCATCTTGATTGAGGTGCTTTTAGTACTGCTTCCTCCTAAGAAACATCCTTCTGTGAGCCTTGCTTTTCCTCCTGTCGGCTGACAGAAGACAGTGGAGCAGTCAACACACAAAACTACTGTTTGTGCATGAATGAAGACAGTGGTGATTTTATAACATCCTGGGCATTTCGTGTCTATGAAGTAGGAGTTGGGGCTCTGCACCAGGTGCTTCTTCTTGTTTTTCCTCTTCTCCTCCTCTGGAGAGGAATGAAGGAGAGCCTTTGTGAAGGCATGTTCTCATGGGTAGGTCGTCACCACCGGAAAGGCTAATATTTTTAATGTAAGGTTTTTTTTTGTTTTGTTTTTTGTTTTTTGTGGTATTTTTGAGTTGGAGTCTCACTCTGTCGCCCAGGCTGGAGTGCAGTGGCACGCTCCCAGCCACCGCAG
>NW_007252966.1:833417-846451 GCF_000164805.1 Carlito syrichta | reverse complement strand
CCAGGTAGCTGGAACTACAGGCGCACGCTACCACGCCCAGCTAAATTTTTGATTTATTGTAGAGATGAGGTCTCACCAAGTTGCCCAGGCGGGTCTCAAACCTGCGGGCTCAGGCAATCCACTCACCTCAGCCTCCCAAAGGCGCGGGATTACAGGCTGAGCCACTGAGCCCGGCTTAATGTAAGGTTTAATGTATATTATAATAATCTGATTAGTCGAGCTGGTCATTTATTAGGAAAGGTATTTTTAACATTTTATTTCTAAATTTAATTTTAAAAATATGGAACACCACGAATTTGTGTGTCACGCTTGTGCATGGGCCATGCTTATCTTCTTGGTATCGTTCTAATTTTGGTATGTGTGCTGCCAAAGTGGACACTATTTAACATTTCACACTGGAGATGTAATTATTGTGGGGTCCCTGTTAGGGAGCCATCTGGTCTGAGGATAATAATGGAAGCAGTTAATTTATAACAAAGATTAGTGACTGGAAGGGGGAAGTCTGGTTTCTGATCTTTTTTTTAAGTCATTTATAGAACAATGAGGAAGACAGTTAAGTTATAATTTAAGAAGTACAACTATGAAACATGTTATGTGACTCAGGTCATAGTCACATCTCTTAAAGTGTTTGGGGGGGTTCTAATATCTTCAAATTTTATTTATTTTCACAATCCCCACTTTAATGGTGAGAAAACTGAGGAAGAGAAAGGTCAGTGACTTGCTCATGTCACACGTGGCGTGGATGATGAGATCAGGACTGCAACGTGGAAATATGATGGTGACACCTTCACTGCCTATAGCAGCCACCTCCCTGTGCTTTTTATAGTGTGGCCTCTTTGGGCGCTGCAGTCTTCTTGGAGGGTGGATCTTGGCTCTCCAGACCATGAGTTTCCTGGTCTCTGCCTCCCACTCTCTCTCTTTAGTTCTCTCTCTGTGTCTGTGTCTATGTGTGTGCGTGCGTCTCAGCTGTTCTCCATAAATGCAGGAGGTAGCTGGGCTCGGTGGCTCAGCCTGTAATCCCACGCCTTGGGAGGCCAAGGTGAGTGGATTGCCTGAGCCTGCGGGTTCGAGACCCGCCTGGGCAGCGAGACCTCATCTCTACAATAAATCAAAAAATCAGCCAGGCGTGGTAGCGCATGCCCGTAATTCCGGCTACTTGGAAGGCTGAGGCGGAAGGATCGCCAGAGCCCGGCAGGTCGAGGCTGCGGTGGCCGGGAGCGGCCGCTGCACTCGTCTGGGTGACAGAGTGAGACTCCAACTCAAAAAAAAAAAAAAAAAAAAAAAAAAAATCTCTCTCCAGGTATAGTGGTTCACGCCTGTAATCCCAGCACTTTGGGAGACTGAGGCGAGAGGTTTGCCTGAGTCCAGGGTGTCCAGACCAGCCTGGGCAAATAGCCAATAAAAAAATTGTTGGGCATGGTGGTACATGTCTGTAGTTCCAGCTGCTTGGAAAACTGAGGTGAAAGGAATGCCTGAGCCCAGCAGGTCACGGCTGCAGTGACTGTGAGCGTGCCACTGCACTCCAGCCTGGGCAACAGAGTGAGACTCTGACTCAAAAAAAAAAAAAAGAAAAAAGAGTGGTAGATCCCTGAAGAGGGTAGAAGTTGTGGGGTGGGGGCAAAACTGCTAGGGTTTGTGTGTGTGTATGTGTGTGTGTGTGTTAGAGTCTGTCACTCAGGCTGGCGTGTAGTGGCATGCTCACGACCACCCCAGCCTCCACCTACTAGGCTCAGATAATCCTTCCACCTCAGTGGTTCCAGATACAGTTCCAAGTATCTGGAACCACAGGTGTGCACCACTATGACTGGCTAAATTTTTTTGATTTATTGTAGAGACGAGGTCTCACCACTAGCTCAGGCTGGTCTCAAAGCCCTGAGCTCAATCCTCTTGCCTCTACCTCCCAAAGTGCTGGGATTACAGGCGTGAGCCGCTGTTCCTGACTTGCTAGGGCCTCTTGGAGAAATCCATCTGAGGTTCTTCCTAGAGACCTTCCAAAGCAAAGGTGGTGCTTGGGACTTACAGGGTCCCCTTCCTACAAATTCCTGTTTTTGTGGCTTATTCTCCTCTGTAGCCTGAGGCGGCAGAACTCAGCTAAGGAAGATGAAAAGTTGGTCTGAGTGCCACCCCTGCTCCACCAGGGCAACAGTGTGACCATGAGCTAGACCTTTCTCTTCTCTGGAAGTTTTCTTCTGGGGTATCTCTAATAGTGGTCCTCTTTCTCCCAGGCTGCAGATCTTACTATGTGTCTGTGTCAGGGCCATTCCCAACTACAACAGCAGCTCCTGTGAACTGAGCACTCACCACATACCACGTCTGCTTGAGTACATGCAGCATAATCAGATATAATCATCACAAACATTTAATCACACTCATGGTTCCCACTTTATGGATGAGCAAACAGGGAAAAAAGGGTAAGATGACTGCTCAAGTGCATACAGCAGGTAACTAACCGCCTGGATTTGATTTCAAAATATGTGCTGTAAATGGTGCTTCTGAATCTTGAGGTTAATGAACTTTCTTCACAACCTGGCCTGGGAGGCATTCACTCCACAAATATGTACTCTGCTCCTTGCTGCCTGTGTATGGTCATCAGAAGGCTGAGACTGTCTATTTTGAGAGATCTGATAGATGAGGGGAAATATCCTGTTCCTGGGAGAACCAGAGGAAGGGAAGACTGGGACCTCTGCCCGCTGAGGCCTCTCCCTGTTGTCTCCGACGAGGACTACTGGTCTCTGACCTGGGACCCCAGGGGTGCTTCAGTTCCTCTTCTTGTCTCTTGGCAGATTCCTCAGGTCTCCCTACGACTGCTCAGGTCCACAGATCAAGGGCTCACCCACTCCGACAGCCCTAGGGAGGGAAGCAACCACTCTTCCCACCTGCCTGCCTGTATGAGAGCAGGAGGTGAGCAGTGTCGGACCGAGTTGCCATCTTTCCCGGATAAAGGGCTGCAGTCCCGGGGCTCGGACCTAAGGCTGATGCCTGCATTTTGGGCGGAGACGGGAAAGGAGCATCCTTTGCGTAGTCGGGTCTAAGCCCTCTGGACTAGGGGTAACGGAAACGACGTAAGGGGGGTGGTCTCCGTGGCAGCTACGTCCCTTGGGACCCTAGAATGAAGCTCCGACTCCCTTTGGCCCGCTTGAGTTTCTAGAAACTACCCCATTTGCTTCTTGGAGGCCCCTTCCAAGATGGCCCCGTTGCTTGCGCACGGAACCACGAGACATCCAATCCGAGCAGGACCGTGGCAGCTGCGAGCCAATCAGCACCAAGGAACGCCGTTAAGGCGGGCCCGCGGGTGAAGCCGCCTGTGAGGCGGGGGCCCAGGCAGTGGTCCGGCTCTTCTTTGCGCGGATTGGCTGCTCCAGTTCACCGGAAGTATTGGTCAAGCCACCTCCTTACCACGCTTGCGCAGACGTTCTTCTCGCGTCCCGGCATTCTCCTGTTGTCAGGCTGTCTCTGATTGTTTTCTTGTGTGAATCCTTGTCCTTTTTTATTGTTTGTTTGAGACAGATCTCCCTACAAACTTCTGAGTTCAAGCGGACCTCCCGCTTCAGCTTCCCGAGTAACTGGGACTGCAGACGGGCACCACCGTCGGCTTCTTGTCCATTCATTATCCATTGGAGAGCCTGCGCTGCTGCCGTAATGGTGGCGGTCTCCGGTAACCGGAACCTTAGCGACTATGAGGCATAACTGACGTGAAGGGACAGCACGGGGGTGAGCTCAGAGCTAGCGGGACGGAGGACGTCCATGGGGACGGGCCGAGGGGAGTGAGGCCGCCAAGCCGGCAGTGGGCCTCGGACCGAGGGATAGTTTCTAGCCGGTTTCATTTCATTTCTTTCTTTCTTTCTTTTTTTTTTTTTTGAGTCGGAGTCTGACGCCCAGGTTGGAATGCAGTGGCACGCTCACGGCCACCGCAGCCTCGACCTGCTGGGCTCAGGCGATCCTTCCACTTCAGCCTTCCAAGTAGCTGGAACTACAAGGCGCGCGCTACCACGGCTGGCTTATTTTTGAATTTATGGTAGAGAGGAGGTCTCACCAAGTTGCCCAGGCTGGTCTAGAACCCCTGACCTTAGACAATCCTCTCGCCTCGGCCTCCCAAAGTGTTGGGATTACAGGATCGAACCACCGCCCCCAGCCTGTGTTTAATTTCTATAACCAGGTAATAGGGAGACAGGTTCGCATCATTGCCAAAAGAGCCTGCTCCCCGCAACACAAATTCATGCTAGTGTTTATACCCAAAATTCATAGACCTTTACCCAACCCGAGTTTGAAGCCTATGTGCAGTTTTAGCATGACTCAATATTTTTTTTTGAGTTGGAGTCTCACTCTGTCGCCCAGACTGGAGTGCAGTGGCCACTCCCGGCCACTGCATCCTCGCCTGCTGGGCTCCGGCGATCCTTCCGCCTCAGCCTTCCGAGTAACCGGAATTACAGGCATGCGCCACCACGCCCGGCTGATTTTTTGATTTATTGTAGAGATGAGGTCTCGCTGCCCAGGCGGGTCTCAAACCCGCGGGCTCAGGCAATTCACTCACCTCAGCCTCCCAAAGGCGCGGGATTACAGGCTGAGCCACCGAGCCCGGCTATGACTCAATATTTACATTAACTTTTGACACGTAATCACTGACGTGACACAAAGTCTCCTAGTTATGTTGACATTTAAAAAAAAATTATTTATTTATTTATTTATTTATTTTTTTGAGTTAGAGTCTCACTCTGTCACCCAAACTGGAGTGCAGTGGCCGCTCCCGGCCACCACAGCCTCGACCTGCTGGGCTCCGGCGATCCTTCCGCCTCAGCCTTCCAAGTACCCGGAATTACAGGCATGCGCTACCACGCCTGGCTGATTTTTTGATTTATTGTAGAGATGAGGTCTCGCTGCCCAGGCGGGTCTCAAACCCGCGGGCTCAGGCAATCCACTCATCTCAGCCTCCCAAAGGCACGGGATTACAGGCTGAGCCACCAAACCCGGCTCATATTGACATTTTAGATAACATTTTGGAATTTATAATATGTTCTTTTACAGTGTGTTTTTTTTTTTTTAGAGAGAATGGGGCAGACAATTGCAATATTTGGAAGGAAGGAAAAATTGTAACATTTAAGATGATAACTTTAAATTATTTTAAAACATAATTGTAACAATTTTTTATTCACAGCACCCTGGTCTATAACAGTCTGATGTCCTTGTATTCACAGACGGAGGGGAAGTAGGCACTGACCACTCCAAGCTTTCAGACACATTCTTGTCAGCCTTGGTCCACTCCCAATCGTTAGGTGGTCTGGGTTACTGACTATTTCTTCAGCACCAGCAATGGTTACTAGATAAAGATAGTCGGGCAAGTCCGAACTAGGAGAGGACAAGTTGGGAAGAGGGGAGATAGGAAAAATGAACACTTTTGAATCCAAGTGGCTTTTACATTTAGCCCAACTCCGCTACAAAAAAATACGAATTTTTTTCTTTTTTCTTCTTTTTTTTGAGCTAGAGTCTCACTCTGTCACCCAGGCTGGAGGGCAGTGGCACGCTCACGGCCACCGTAGCCTCGACCTGCTGGACTCAGGCGATCCTTCTGCCTCAGCCTTCCAAATAGCTGGAACTACAGGCACGCACCACCACACCTGGCTAATTTTTTGATTTATTGTAGAGATGAGGTCAGGCCAAGTTGCCCATGTTGGTCTCAAACCCGTGGGCTCAGGCAGTCCTCTCACCTCGGCCTCCCAAAGTGCTGGGATTATAGGTGTGAGCCACTGCACCCTGCCAAAATTACAAATTTCTAAGGCTTTTCCAAATGACTGTTCTAACAACCAAAATGGCTTCTTTTTAGCCTATAACAGATGGATAGCTACAGTTACGAATGGATTATTAGAAATTATACTTAATAAGCCGGGCGCAGTGATTCACGCCTGTAATCCCAGCACTTTAGGAGGCCAAGGTGAGAGGATTGCCTGAGCTTAGGGGTTTGAGACCAGCTTGGGCAACTTGGCAAGACCTTGTCTCTACAATAAACCAAAAAATTAGCTGAGCATGGTAGCGCATGCCTATAGTTCCAGCTACTTGGAAGGCTGAGGTGTAAGAATTACCTGAGCCCAGCAGATCGAGGTGGCGTGCCACAGCGTGTCACTGCACTCCAGCCTGGGCAACCAGAGTGAGACTCCAACTCAAAAAAAAAGAAAAGAAAAGAAATTATACTTAATAATTAATATTAAGAAATCTACTCACAAACTTTACCTGTACAATGACCATTTGTATAACTAACTCTGAATTGTAACCATATTTAAAATAAAAATAAAAAAACTACTCAGCAGCATTTAAGAGTTGGCTGCTCCATCCTTGAAACTTGCTTCTCTGACCTCTCTCCTCAGCTCTAGACCACTCTGCCCACTGCCTGTGTCCTGTCTCCACATGGACTGTTTCACAGGCTGCTGAAACTCAACATTTCCTGAAATAAACGCTTGGTTTATTTATTTACTTCATTTACTCTCTGTCGTCCATCCAAGTGGTAAAGCCAAAGGTCTGGACAGTATTCTAGATCTTACCTGTTTCCAAATTCCTGTATCCAGTCACTAAATAATTCTTGTGCATTCTGTTTTGTTTTTGTTTTTTTTTTTGAGTTGAAGTCTCTGTTGCCCAGGCTGGAGTCAGTGGCATGCTCAAGGCCACTGCAGCTTCGACCTGCTGAACTCAGGCGATCCTTCCGCCTCAGCCTTCTAAGCAACTGGAACTACAGCCACGTGCCACCATGACTGGCTAATATTTTGATTTATTGTAGAGATGAGGTCTCACCAAGTTGCTCAGACTGGCCCTGAACCTGTGGGCTCAGGCAATCCTCTCACCTCAGCCTCTCAAAGTGCTGGGATTATAGTGAGCCACCATGCTCAGCTGTCCATTCTGTTTTCTAAACATCTCTGTGACTCATCCCTTTCTTCATCTGACACACAAAGTACAGTGCAAGCTTTGACATTCAAGGCCCTGCTAGAACCACCTTCTCTGGTACTAGCCCTCAGTCCTGTACCGTCCTGAACCCTAGAATTCTTTACGTTCTGAAAGATCTTTCAAAAGTCTTTTGAGTTGGAGTCTCACTCTGTCTCACAGGATGGAATGCAGTGGCACGCTCATGGCCACCACAGCCTCGACCTGCTAGGCGCAGGCAATCTTTCCACCTTAGCCTAGTTATTAGTAGCTGGAACTATAGGCGTGCACCATGGCTGCCCAGCTAATTTTTGATTTGTTGTGGAGATGAGGTCTCGCCAAGTTGCCTGGGTTGGTCTTGAAACTGTGGGCTCAGGCAATCTCGCCTCCACCTCCCAAACTGCTGGGATTTTAGGCATGAGCCACCACGCCTGGCTCCCCAACACTTCATATACAGGTTGAGCATTCCGAACTTGAAATCCAAAATTTTTTGAGCACCAATATGATGCCACAAGTAGAAAATTCCATACCTAACCTCATGTGATGAAGATCACTGGGTGCTATGATGAACACCTGTAATCCCAGCTACTCAGAAGACTGAGGCAGGAGGATCACTTGAGCCCAGGAGTTTGGTACTGCAGGGAACTATAATCATACCATTGCACTCCGGCCTGGGCGACCCTGTCTCTTGGGGAAAAAAAAAAATCGCCTCTAGGCTATGTGTATAAGGTGTGTATAAAACATACATAAGGCTGGGCTCAGTAGTTCAGCCAGTAATCCTATCACTTTGGGAGGTTGAGGAGAGTGGATTGCCTGAGCCCACGGGTTCGAGACCAGCCCAGGCAACTTGGCAAGACCTCGTCTCCACAATAAATCAAAAATTAGTCGGGCGGCCGTGGTAGCGCAGGCCTCTAGTTCCGGCTACTTGGAAGGCTGAGGCGGAAGGATCACCGGAGCCCAGCAGGTCCAGGCTGCGGTGGTCGGGAGCATGCGACTGCACTCCAGTCTGGGCGACAGAGTGAGACCCCAACTCAAAAAAAAAAAAAGAAAAAGAAAAACACAGAAATTGTGTTTAGATTGGGTTTCATCCCTAATCTGTCTCATTATGCATATGCAAATATTCCAAAATCCAAAGAAATCAGAAACACTTCTGGTCCCAAACATTCTAACCTGTATTAATTTATGTTATTTTTACAATTACCTTGTGAGGAAGGACTCATCACCCCGATTTTAGAATGAGGAAATGAGGTACAGAGAAGTTAAGTGATGTACCTTAGTCACATAGATGAAAGTGGAACCCCAGAGCTGGCTTTTAACAACCACTCTTTGTAAAACTGTGAGTGTGATTTATTTTAAATTTTTTATTTACTTAATTTTTTGAGAAAGTTCTCGCTATGTTGCCCAGGCTGGTCTTGAACTCCTGGGCTCAAAGAAACCTCTTGCCTCAGCCTTCCAAAGTGTTGGGATTACAGGCATTAGCCACCACCTTGCCTGGTTCCTACCACACCTGGTCCTTTATTTATTTATTTATTTATTTAGGGAACTAGAGACTAGTCCTTTGTTATTATTATTATTTTTAATTAATTAATTATTTTTGAGTTGGAGTCGCACTCTGTCACCCAGACTGGAAGGCAGTGGCATGCTCATGGCCACTGCAGCCTCGACCTGCTGGACTCAGGTCATCCTTCCGCCTCAACCTTCCAAGTAGCTGGAACTACAGGCACGTGCCACCATGCCCAGCTAATTTTTTTTATTTATTGTAGACATGAGGTCTTGCCAAGTTGCCCAGGCTAGTCTCAAATCCATGGGTTCAGGCAATCCTCTCACTTCAGCCTCCCAAAGTGCTGGGATTATAGGTGTGAGCCACTGTGCCAGGCCTTCTTGATTTATTTTTAATGTGATAATATAACTTCATTGAGATTTGCTTCACTTATGCAATTCATCCATTTAAAGTATACAATTTAGGCTGGGCGTGTTGGCTCACGCCTATAATCCCAGCATTTTGGGAGACCAAGGTAAGAGGATCGCCTGAGCCCACGGGTTCGAGAACAGCCTGGCCAACTTGGTGAGACCTCATCTCTACAATAAATCAAAAAATAGCCTGGCATCATGGCGCATGCCTGTAGTTCCAGCTAATTGGAAGACTGAGGCGGAAGGATTGCCTGAGCCCAGCAGGTCGAGGCTGCGGTGGCCCGGAGCATGCCACTGCCCTCCAGCCTGGGTGACAGAGTGAGACTCCAACTCAAAAAAAGAAAAAGTATGCAATTTAATGATTTTTAGCATGATCTCACCATTTTTACATATTTTAAAATATATATTTCTTGGGCAAACCCTTCAGGTCCCCTCCTACTGTGGGAGCTTTTCTGTCCTCTCAATAAATTCTGCTTTCTCAAAAAAAAAAAATAAATAACTTTGGTGTGTGTATATGTGATTTTTATGCAACGACAATATTTATTTATGTATCTGTTTATTTATTTTTGAATTGGAGTCATACTCTTACCCTGGCTGGAGTGTAGTGACATACTCATGGCCATGCAGCCTTGACTTGCTGTGCTCAGGCAATACCTTCCACCTCAGCCTTCCAAGTTGCTGGAACTACAGGTATGTGCTCCCACACCTTGCTAATTTTTGATTTATTGTAGAGACGAGATCTCACCAAGTTGCCCAGGGTGGTCTTGAGCCCCTGGGCTCAGGCAATTCTCTCACTTCTGCCTCCAAAGTGCTTTGGATTTGAGGCTTCAGCCGCTCAACTCAGCCAGTGATAATAGTTAGATATTTTATGTCAGTAAGTGCATATTTTATTTCCATTGGAGTGGCAATTTTTGGAAAGTTGGCATCCTGTCCATGGCTGGAGTGCAGTGGCATGCTCACCTCAGCCTCAACTTGCTGGGCTCAGGTGATCCTTTTGCCTCAGTCTTCCAAGTAGTTGGAATCACAGGTGTGTGCCACCATGTCCGGTTGATTTTTATTTCTTGTAGACATGAGGTCTCGCCATGTTGCTCAGGCTGATCTGGAATCCCTGAGCTCAGGCAGTCCTCTCGCCTCCTCCTCCCAAAGTGTTGTGATTACAGGTGTGAGCCACTGGGCCTGGTATCATACTTGTCTTTAATATGTTAAGTTTGATTATACATCTATCAAAAGACAAAATTCTTTTTTTGTTTTTGAGTTGGAGTCTCACTGTCTCCCTGGCTGGAGTGCAGTGGTATGCTCATGGCCACCACAGCCTCAACCTGCTGAGCTCAGGTAATCTGCCTCAGCCTTCCAAGTAACTGGAACTACAGGTGTGCACCACTATACTCAGTTAATTTCTTGATGATTGTACCTGACTCTATTTATTTATTTGAGTCGGAGTCTCATTGTCGCTGGGGCTAGAGTTCAATGGCATGTTCACGGCCACTGCGGCTTCAATCTGCTGGGCTCAGACGATCCTTCTGCCTCAACCTTCCTAGTTGGAACTACAGGCATCTACCATCATGCCCGGCTAATTTTTCTTGATTTATTGTAGAGATGAGGTCTCGCCAAATTGCCCAGGTTGGTTTTGAACCCGTGGGCTCAGGCAATCCTTTCAACTTGAACTCCCAAAGTGCTGGGATTATAGTCATGAGCCGCTGTGCCCGGCCTCTGTCTCTAATTTTTTAAAACTCTTTTTAAATAATTTTGACTTTTAGTCAGTCACAGTGGCTGACCCCTGTAATCCCAGCACTTTGCAAGGCTGAGGTGAGAGGATTACCTGAGCTCAGGAGTTTGGGACCAGCCTGGGCAACATGGTATGACCTTGCCTCCAAAATAAATTTTAAAAATTAGTCCGGCATGGTGGTGTGTATCTGTAGTCCCAGCTACTTGGAAAGCTGAGGTGGAAGGATTGTCTGAACCTAGGATGTCGAGGCTGCAGTAGCCGTGATTCTGCCACTGCACTCCAGCCTGGGTGACAGAGAGACTCTAACTCAAAAAATAGAAATAAAAAAAATTGGCTGCGTGTGATGGTGCACGCCTGTACTCTCAGCTGCTCAGGAGACAGACTAGGAATTGGAGGCTGCAGTGAGCAGAGGAAAACCTTGACTCAAAAAAAAAAAAATTATTTTCCTTGCAAGGCTGGAGCAAGGAAACATAAAAATAAAAAATAAAAAAACTGATTAGTTAACATCAGGTTCCTCTTTTTGTTGCAAGGATTAAAGACAGGGGGAGCTCATTATCATACCAACTGAAGCTGGCCTTTTGGGAAATTTGGCTGTTATCTCTGTCCTGTTGGAAGGTCAGATGTGAATCCTTTTTGGTTTTTAGTCTAATCTATTGGGGCCTGCTGCAGGAGCTTAGTCCAAAACAATGGCCTCTTATAATTCTTATTTAACACAACTTTCAAAATATTTTCATTCTAGTAGAATCACTTGGTATTTAGTTATTGATTCAGCACATATTCTGAGTCCCACTGCAGTTCTGGGGCTGCTCAGGCACTGCGGGCTTCAAAGAGGCCACACAAAGCTCCTGCCTCTAAGGGTTGACACCACAGTAGAGACTATGAAAAAGAAAATATACATAGGGACTAGGAAAAAGAAGTAGATGGAATAATATTTCAAGTATTGACTGCTGGGTGTAGTGAAGACTTATAAAGCAGGCCTTGGATGCAGAAAGCTGGGGTAGAGAGAGATGGCTTTCTTAGATTGGGAGGTCAGAGTTGGCCAGTGAGAGAAACAGGTTTTAAATGTTTGTAAGTCACAGTCATAAATTTCCCTTTGCCATTTCCTCCATTTAAAGGGAGCCAGATACATACCCAGATTTTAGATTAGAGCATAATTTATGGAAAGGGTTTCTTATCTTGAAATAGTGGCTCTCATTCCAAGAAATGTCTCTCCATTGAACTCCTTTATCTACATCTTTGTAAAAATAAGTTAGTTATAATGAGATTAAGTGTCTGATAAGGAGAACCACTTACTTGTTAGTAACAGAATAAAAGGATATTTTTTTACTAGTGTTGAATGTTAAAGTTTGAAGATTGAAAACAGTGACTCAAGAGACCAAAGGCACTATGATTTAGAAAGGTCAGTTCTGTGTTTGTTGGCGTAGAATGTGACTATGAATGACAGTCATTTTCAGAAGCTTGTCTGTTAAATAAATTAAGAATTTATTGAATTTTTAGCCATCTGAAATCTGGATTCAAATGCAATCAGAGCTTGACAAAGTTTTTGTTGTCTCTACAACAGTAGCTAATCAAAAAACTCGGCAACATTTTGTAGTCATTTATTATTCTGCTTTACCAATAAACAAAGGGAGCTAGTGTTATGTTCTACTCCAATCAGACTACAAAAGAGAATAACAAATACGTCAAAGCAGTGTTTATCAAACTAAAAAGAACTATTGAACTCAAAATTTAGTAAACAAGGGGGGGAAATCACTCATACTGAAAATTGAGTTTTAGATTTCTTTCTATAATGTAAAATTAAATGCCTTATAGTTAGATGTATAAACTGTTGAGAACTATTACCTGCCTCTAAGTTCTTAATAAACTAGTAAAATATCAATATACTAACTTCTAATAATCAACATTGGGATTTTCCACATTGAGGGTCCCAGGCTATCTGTATCACAGGGGAATTGGAGAACCAGTTTTGCCTTGAGGGATGGGTAGAGTTTGCTATTTTCTACTTTTTCACTGACTGGGGTAATTAGGAAATTAGGACCTTCTAGGCTCTAGTCTTGAGCATAGTAGGGGTGCATGGATCTCAGTTCCAGTTTTAAATTGGCACACCTGCCTTGGAAAACAATTGGCATTGCCTCAGAAAGCTGAAGCTGTGAGTGCCTGGTGCCCAGCAGGGATGTTCCAGGTGGGTCCTTCAGAGAACTAGGCACCTGCCTGGCAGAAGGAGGGCGGATCTGGAAGTGAGAGCTAAAGTTTGCATCATGGGAGTTATCTTAGACTTTTCTTAGAGAAAATAACACACAATTACAGGGGAGGGAGGGGCATACCCCATCAACAAAGGTACCTGCATAATCAACGTTTATATCCTAACCCTGAATTGTACCCCACATCTTTATTTTTTATTTTTTTTATTTTTTGAGTTGGAGTCTCACTCTGTCACCCAGACTGGAGTGCAGTGGCATGCTCACGGCCACCACAGCCTTGACCTGCTGGGCTC
>NW_007252966.1:832494-833397 GCF_000164805.1 Carlito syrichta | reverse complement strand
GCTCAGGCAATTCACTCACCTCAGCCTTCCAAAGGCATGGGATTACAGGCTGAGCCACCGAGCCCGGCTTACCCCACATCTTTATAATAAAAAAAGGAAAATAACACACAATTATGAATACAACAGGTTTGTCTGAAAGTTTATATTTATTTATAATGATAAAAGAATGATATTAGGCTGGGCACAGTGACTCATACTGGTAATCCCAGCACTTTGGGAGGCTGAGGTGGGGGGCCTGCTTGAACCCAGGAGTTCAAAACCAGCCTGGGCAATATAGTGAGAACCCTGTCTCTATAAAAAATAAAAATAAAATAGTGGGGATGCACGCCTGCAGTCCCAGCTACTGGGGAGAGGCGAGAGGATCACTGAGCCCAGAAGGTTGAGACTACAGAGAGCTATGATTGCACACTGCACTACAGCCTGGGTAAGAGAGTAAGACCCTGTTTCAAAAACAAACAAAAAAGCTGGGCACAGTGGCTCACGCCTTTAATCCCAGGACTTTGGGAGGCTGAGGTGAGAGGATTGCCTGAGCTTAGGGGTTCAAGACCAGCTGGGCAACTTGGCGAGACCTCATCGCTACAATACATCAAAAAATTAGCTGAGCATGGTGGCGCATGTCTGCAGCTCCAGTTACTTGGAAGGCTAAGGTGGAAGGATCACCTGAGCTCAGCAGGTCAAGGCTGTGGTGGCTGTGAGCATGCCACTGCATTCCATTCTGGGTGACCGAGTAAGACTCCAGTATTCTAAATTGTTATTATAAAGTGCCTAGCTAATTTTTTGACTTACTGTAGACATGGGGTCTTGACAAGTTGCCCACCCTGGTCTTGGACCTGTGGGTTCAGGCAATCCTCTCACCTCAGTCTCCCAAAGTGCTAGAATTATAGGCGTGAGTCACTGCGCCTG
>NW_007252966.1:831594-832474 GCF_000164805.1 Carlito syrichta | reverse complement strand
CAATCCACTCACCTCAGCCTCCCAAAGGCGCGGAATTACAGGCTGAGCCACCGAGCCCGGCGACTTTTTTTTTTTTTAAGTTGGAGTCTCACTGTGTCACTCAGGCTGGAGTGCAGTGGCATGGCCACAGCCTCGACCTGCAGGGTTCAGGTGATCCTTCCGCCTCAGTCTTCCAAGTAGCTGGAACTACAGGCACGTGCTGTCATGGCCGGCTAATTGTAGAGATGAGGTCTCCCCAAGTTGCCCAACCTGGTCTTGAATCCATGAGCTCAGGCAGTTCTCTGACCTTGGCCTCCCAAAGTGCTGGGATTATAGGCAAGCGCCACTGTGCTCGGCCAAGTGCCCAGTCTTGATATCTTTGAATTGACAATGCTCATGAACCACATTGCTACCACCAAACCCCCAAGACTTTGGCATGCACCACCTTGTGTTTGTGTATGGGGGGTAGGGTTGGGAGGCTGTGGAGGGGCCCCAGGGAACCGGGCTCATCAGGCCTGGGGAGACCAGCGTATGGTAAGGACAGCTGTGAGGGAAACCCTGGAGCATGAGGAGTGGCCACAGCTTGGGGGGGTATCAGAGGTGAGTGGGGCAGGACATTGGGGAGGGTGGCTATCAAGTTTAAGGGGGTCTGGAAAGCAATGGATCAGGACATTAGGGGATCAGGGATCAAGTAGTGGAGAAGGTCCGGGGACAGTGAGGAGGTAGGGTATGAGCAGAGCTGGGCATGGAATTTAAGCTTCAGAAGCTTAAAGTGCAGGAATGTTTCCAACAGGCACTGTTTTTGTTTTTAATAGTAATATGAGTTACTGTTTTAGAAATGCTTTTTTTTTTTTAGTTGGAGTCTCACTCCGTCACCCAGACTGGAGTGCAGTGGCCGCTC
>NW_007252966.1:829044-830380 GCF_000164805.1 Carlito syrichta | reverse complement strand
ACCTGCTGGGCTCTGGCAATCCTTCCACCTCAGCCTTTCAAGTAGCTGGAACTACAGGCACGCGCTACCATGCCCAGCTAATTTTTTTTTTTATTTATTGTAGAGATGAAATCTTGCCAAGTTTCCCAGGCGGGTCTCGAACCCTCAGGCTCAGGAAATTCACTCACCTTGGCCTCCCAAAGCGCGAGATTACAGGCTGAATCACCGAGCCCGGCCACCTATTCATTTGCTGCAAGTTAAGACATACAAGAAAAACCATGGTCATAATTTAGACTCTTTTAGAATGCCAGGCAGGAGGAAGCTCTAAAGAAGCAAAGGGACAGCTAATTTGGGGAAGATAAAGGAGGTGTTTTATCGGGGTAGTACAACCAGTTTCTGAAGTGGGAATAGAGGAATTGCTTCAAGGATTAGCGGCCATCATTTGGGCAGCATGGACTTTATGGAACACTGTTTCGGGCAATTACAGCAGCCCCAATCTGAGCAGGCTCGATTCTATGAAGGAGAGTAAAGAGGAAGAAGTAGGGGGGCTAAGTCATGGGCAAAAGGGTTGAGGAGGACATTGAAAAGCCACAGTCTCGGCTGGGCAAAGTGGCTCAAACCTATCGTCCCAGCACTTTGAGAGGCCGAGGTGAGAGGATTGCCCGAGTCCATGGGTTTGAGACCAGCCTGGGCAACTTGGTGAGACCTCATCTCTACAATAAATCAAAACATTAGCCGGGCGTGGTGGCTCATGCCTATAGTTCCAGCTACTTGGAAGGCTAAGGTGGAAGGATCACCTGAGCCCAGCAGGTTGAGGCTGCGGTGGTGGTGAGCGTGTCACTGCACTCCAGCCTGGGCGACAGAGGGAGACTCTGACTCAAAAAAAAAAAAAAAAGAAAAGAAAAGTAAAGAAAAAGCCACAATCTTCTGCCTCAAATCTTTCAGGGTCTCATTAGTCTTAATCAGCAACTCAAGAACTGTGGGTGTAATCATTGTGCTCCTTTTACAGATGAGAAACTGAAGTTTGGAAAGACTGAGTGACCTCTGTGAGGCCATTCTGACTCCAAAGTCCTTGGTCTTAACTCTATTTGGTAACATTCATGCTATTAATATCCCATTTTATTTTTATTTTGCAGTTGGAGTCACCCAAGCTGGAGTACAGTGGCATGATGACAGCTCAATCGCAGCCTCAACCTTCTGGGATCAGGTGACCCTTCCACCTCAGCTTCCCAAGTAGTGCATACCCCCAGGCCAGACTAATTTTTTTTTTTTTTTGAGTTGGGAGTCTCACTCTGTCACTCAGACTGGAGTGCAGTGGCCGCTCCCAGCCACCGCAGCCTCGATCTGCTGGGCTCCG
>NW_007252966.1:821776-828035 GCF_000164805.1 Carlito syrichta | reverse complement strand
CGAGGCTGCGGTGGCCGGGAGCAGCCACTGCACTCCAGTCTGGGCGACAGAGTGAGACTCCAACTCAAAGAAAAAAAAGGAAGAATATGGGAGAACGTCTTCTGAATGGTCGATTGAAGAGGAGTTCACATCTCCTGCCTTCCCAAGTCCCTTTGTGATGAACTTACCAGCCTTCTCAGAGAGCCTGCACTTTTGCCCAGGAGGCGGTCAGGGTTCTCCTCAGGAAGTCTTGTGCTGAACAGTCTGCACAGGGCTGTCCATATAAGTTGTAACATGTTATGTTGTTCATCAGTCTGGCAGGGGTCTTCAGTGAAGCCTGGGAAAGATCACTGGCCCCTTCAAGCTCACTGTTTTTTGGTTTTTTTTTTTTTTGAGTCGGAGTCTCACTCTGTCACCCAGACTGGAGTGCAATGGCTGCTCCCGGTCACCGCAGCCTCGCCCTGCTGGGCTCTGGCGATCCTTCCGCCTCAGCCTTCCAGGTAGCTGGAACTACAGGCGTGCGCTACCATACCCGGCTAATTTTTTTGATTTATCGTAGAGATGCGGTCTCACCAAGTTGCCCAGGCGGGTCTCGAACCCGCGGGCTCAGGCAATTCACTCACCTCAGCCTCCCAAAGTGCGGGATTATAGGCTGAGCCACCACACCTGGTGCTCACTCTTCTTTATTAGCCTCAGTGGGACAGAGCTGCTAGGAAACTACAATCATTTCATTTTCTCCTCAATAAGTTCTACTGAAGTGGTATACCTATACATATGGTGAAGCAGAAAAGGCAAACATACTCACCAGTAGAACGAGAAGGGGTAAAGAGACATGGTTGGAGAATTTGGAAAGCTGGAATTGCCACAGCAGTGACAGAGTCCTACCCCATCCTGGGGAAAGTCCCACAAGTCTCACCAACAAATTCCAGAGAGAAGGAGGATTCGGAACTCCCAGGACCTTCTGAAATTGGGTTCAGGGGGAGGGGGATGGGATTAACAGTAGCAAATATCTGTCTGGGGAAGGGGAAACACCTCTTATCAACAGGGTGCCTGAATGAAACGTAATTGTACCCCTAACCCTTAACTGTACTCCACAAAACCATAATAAAAAATATTGATTTAAAGAAAACCAAAAAAACAAAAAAAAGAAATTGGGTTCAGATGGGGTGAGAGAACTGAGTGGAAGTTCATAGGAAGAGTAGAGTGAGGTCTCTTCCTGTTTGAGGCTCTGTGTCCTTGCTTGGCTCACCTTAGAGAAGATGCCTCCTTTTCCACCCTGTGTCTCTCAATCCATCCGTGTATCTCTCTAGCTATCTGGGTCTCTAGGGAAGTCTCCCCCCCCACACACCCCATACTCTCCCACTCCCTCTCTCCCTCCCTCCCTCCACCTCTCATCTTCCCTCAGGTTTTCAGCATCTTTGCGATTTTTTTTTTTTTTTTTTTTGAGTTGGTGTCTCACTCTGTTGCCCAGGCTGGAGTGCAGTGGCACACTCACGGTCACCGCAGCCTCAACCTGCTGGGCTCAGGCAATCCTTCCGAATTAGCCTTCCAAGTAATTGGAACTACAGGCACGTGCTACCATGCCCAGCTTATTTTTTGATTTACTGTAGAGACGAGGTCTCACCAAGTTGCCAAGCTGGCCTTGAACCCCTGAATTCGGGCAATCTTCTTTCTTGCCTCAGCCTCCCAAAGTGCTGGGATTACAGGCTTGAGTCATTGCACCCAGCCTTCCTGTGTGTCTCCTAATGCCTTCCTGTTTTTGTTTCTGTGGCTCCAGATGTCTCATTCATGACCCCCTCCAGGTTAGGCCCAGCAACTCCCTGCTCTGGCTACAGTCTCACCAGGCACAAAACAAGTGGTTAGGGCACCTTGTCACCCACCCAAGGCCCTTTTGGGGCCTGGCCTCCAAGCCTGCCAAGAGAGGGTGTGGGGATCCCAAGGTGGTTTTCATCCACAGGAGAGGGGCCTAGCCGGCTCCTCTGGCCAGAAGGGGGCAGTCGAGGACAATTCAGAATTATTCCTATCCTCTGTTGCTCTTGTTGTAGACATTACCAGGTTAAGAGTTGTAGATTTAGGCTGTCAGCAAATTTATACAAACCTGAAGTTGTTTTTAAAAAATCAGGCTTAGCACATTAATTCTTATGACATTTCAAAGGTTTATCAAGTTACTGGTGGACTGGTTGGGTCCCAGCTTCTTCTAGCTTGGGGATTACAGAATAACCTACCTCAGGGTAGGTAGGAAAACATGAGTAATTCCTGTACAGAGTTTAGGAGACTGCCTGATACACGAGTGCTCAATGCATATTGAATACTGTAACCATCACATTCTTACATTCCCCATGCATTCTCATCACTGGCTGGTGCTGCCTTCCTGGGTGCCTGCCTCCATAGGCCCTTGGTTTCTCTACTGCCACCCTTTACACAGGACTGGACAGGACTAACTGAGGCTTGGGCCAACTGCAACTGTTGGTGGAAAAAAGCATGTTTTCATGTGTCTGGGTGCCTTAACAGGTAAATTTGTGCCTGGGCTCAGTGCCTTACGCCTGTAATACCAGCACTTTGGAGGCCAAGGTGAGAAGATTGCTTGAGCAATTTTTCTTTTTTTATTACCTGGATGCAGTAATGCACGCCTGTAGTCGCGGCTACTCTGGAGGCTGAGGCAAAGGGATCACCTAGCCCAGGAGGTTGAGGTTACAGTGAGCTGTGATTGTGCTACTGCACTCCAGCCTACACTACAGATTGAGACCCTGACTCAAAACCAGAAACAAGTAAAATTACCTAACCATTAAGTATCTGGGTGTATATTTATTGAATCATTGTATATATTAACAATGTTTCCCAGGCTGCTCTTGAACTCCTAGGCTCAGGCTGTCCTCCTGTCTCAGCCTCTTAAGTGGCTGCAACTACAGGTGCAGGCCATCACATACGGTATTTTATAGTATTTCTATATATAGTGGCCAATTAAACATTATATTTAAGTACTATATATGCAAAATACATAACTTCACCAATTTACAAAGATCCATATGTGTGTATATTTGCATATCTATATCATTTCTCCACTTAGAATTAATTTTAGCACTTTACACTTTTTTGTCTTTCAATATTTATGTAGCCACTATATTTATCTAACCATTCTGTGTATTCATGCATAATGATTACTAATCTAATCTGCATTTCTATGTGTAGGAAGATAGATGTGTAATAATACCCTTAGTGCATAGATAGCATGTGTGAGTTCCTCCATGTTGTATAAAATGTTTCATGTGCTAAGTGTCTGTACTCTTTGTGAGGACCTCAGCTACACATGCGTGGAATGCTGCTTTCCACTGACTTTGCTGCAGATGCCCCAGGCTCCTGCACTGGAAAGAGGTCATTATGAGCAGTTGTCTTCTGGTGGGACCTTGTGGTGGCAATGAACCAGAGTTTGTGGTATATACATATAGATATTATATTTACACATCATTAACTCCTACTTTCTGCATTACTGCTGTCATGCATTTAATTAATTAATTATGACTAATGAAGTGCAGTAATAAAAGGGGGAAAGAGTAGAACTAGGAGTCCAATCTGTAATTGACTGCGTAAAATCAATTGGAGATAACTCACTGCTTTCGAACCAATCTGGTGTCATGCATTTTAGTTGTATGTGTATGTTTTTTTCTTTTTTTAACATCTTTTTTAGATATAATTCACATACCATACAGTCCACTCATTGAAAGTGTACAAGTTAAAGTTTTTAGAATTTCACAGATAAAAACAACCATTACCATAGTCAATTTTTTTTTTTTTTTTTTTTTAGTTGGAGTCTCACTCTGTCTCCCAGGTTGGAGCACAGTTGCATGCTCACAACCACCGCAGCCTCGACATACTGGCTTTAGGTTATCCTTCTACCTCAGCTTTTGAAGTAGCTGGAACCACCATGCCCAGCTAATTTTTTGATTTATTGTAGAGACAAGTTCTCGCCACGTTGCTCAGACTGGTCTCGAACCCTGAGCTCAGGTAATCCTCTCACCTCTGCCTCCCAAAGTGCTGGGAGTACAGGCTTGAGCCACTGCACCCGGCTAATTTTTTTTTTTTTTTAGTCAGAGTCTCACTCTGTTGCCCAGGTTGGAGAGTGCAGTGACATGCTCCCGGCCACTGCAGCCTCGACCTGCTGGGCTCAGGTGATCCTTCTTCCTCAGCCTTCCAAGTAGCTGGAAACACAGTTGTCAGCTGCCATGCCTGGCTAATTTTTTGATTTATTGTAGAGATGAGGTCATAGCTCACTGTAACCTCAAACTCCTGGGCTAAAGCAATGCTCCTACCTCAGTCTCTTAAGTAGCTAGTATTACAGGCACATGCCACCATGCCCGGCTAATTTTTTTTTTTGAATCAGGGTCTCATTCTGTCACTCAGGCTAGAGTGCAGTGGCATGATCACGGCTCACCAAAGCCTCAACCTCCTGGGGTCAGGTGATCCTTCCACCTCAGCCTCCCAAGCAGCTGGGACCACAGGCATGTGCTGCCATGCCAAGCTAGTTTAAAATTTTTTTTTGTAGAGGTGAAGTCTCACTATGTTACCTAAGCTGGTCTTGAAGTCCTGGGCTAATGCAGTCATCTTGCCTCGGCCTCTCAAAGTGCTAAGATTACAGGACCGAGCTACTGTGCTGGGCCTAATTTTTAAAATTATTTGTAGAGACGAGGTTCTTGCTATGTTTCATAGGCTGGTCTTGAACTCCTGGCCTCAAGCGATCCTCCCATCTTGGCTTTCCAAATTGTTGGGATTACAGGATGAGCTACCACGCCTGGCTGACCACAGTCAATTTTTTTTTTTGAGTTGGAGTCTCACTCTGTCGCCCAGACTGGAGTGCAGTGGCCTCTCCCGGCCACCGCAGCCTAGACCTGCTGGGCTCCAGCGATCCTTCCGCCTCAGCCTTCCGAGTAGCTGGAGTTACAGCCGCGTGCCACCACGCCCACTAATTTTTTTATTTATTGTAGAGATGAGGTCTCGCTGCCCAGGCGGGTCTCGAACCCGCGGGCTCAGGCAATCCACTCACCTCAGCCTTCCAAAGGCGCGGGATTACAGGCTGAGCCACCGAGCCCAGCTCTATAGTCAAATTTTACATTTTCATCATATCAGAAAGAAACCCTTGGGCCTTTAGCTATCACCTTTCTAACCCATCACCTTCCCATCTCTAAACCATTAGTCTACTTTCTGTGTCTATAGATCTCCTTGTTTGGGACTTTAATATTAATAGAGTCATCATATTGTATGTGATGTTTTGTGACTGACTTCTTTCAAGTAATGTAATGTTTTCAAGGTTCATTGATGTTGTAGCATGTACCAGTACTTCATTCTTTCTACACCTGAATAATATTCCATTGCATGTATATTCCATGCTTTCTGTATCTATTCATCCATTGATGGACATTTAGATTATTTCCAGTTTTTGGCTATGAGTCATGCTGCGATGAGCATTAGTGTATGAGTTTTGGTGTAGACACATATGTTGTCATTTCTTTTTTTTTTTTTTTCTTGAGTCAAAATCTCACTCTGTCACTCAGGCTGGAGTGCAGTGACATGCTCACGGCCACTGCAGACTTGACCTGCTGGGCTCAGGTGATCCTTTCGCCTTAGCCTTCCAAGTAGCTGAAACCACAGGCATGTGTCACCATGCCCAGCTAATGTTTTGATTTATTGTAGAGACGAGATCTCGCCATATTGCTCAGGCTGGTCCCAAAACCCTGAGTTTAGGCAATCCTCTCGCCTCCGTCTCTTAAATTGCTGGGATTATAGGCTTGTGCCACTGCACCCGGCATACTGTCATTTCTTTTGGACATATACCTTTAAGTAGAATTGCTGGGCCATATGGTAACCTTATGTATAATCATTTGAGGAACTGACAGACTGCTTTCGAAAGTGGCTGCAGCTGCCAGGCGCGGTGGCTCATGATTGTAATGCATGCACTTTGGAAGGCGGAGGCGAGAGGATTGCCTGAGCCCGGGGCTTTCAGACCAGCCTGAGCAATTTGGTGAGATCTCATCTCTACAATGAATCCAAAAATTAGCTGGGCATGGTGGTGTGCAACTGAAGTTCTAGCTACTTGGGAGACTGAGGCGGAAGGATCGCTTGAGCCCAGTAGGTAGAGGCTGCAGTGATCGTGAGTGTGCCACTGCACTCCAGCCTGGGCAACAGAGTGAGACCCTAACTCATAAAAATAAAAAATAAAAAAGCTAATGACCTCATTAAAAAGTGAGTACAGGACATGAGCAGACAGTTCTTTTTTTTTTTTTTTTTT
>NW_007252966.1:815553-821756 GCF_000164805.1 Carlito syrichta | reverse complement strand
TTTGGTAATGATGGATTCTTTTCACATTCTGCTACATTTGCTTTGCTAATATTTTAAGACTTGCACCTAAGTGAGATTTCTTCTCCTGTGCTATCTTTTTTATATGCTGAGTTTCTGTTGACACTTGACATTTCTTTCTAAAAAATTGTTTACTGCTTTAAGATTTTTAAGAATACTAGTTTAGCATTTTATACTGCATTTTTTTGCGTTTAAAAATTTCTTCTGGCCTCCTTTGCATGATATCTACGGCACGTTCGTCATAACATTAGTCCCCTCTTGTGAAGCTGAGGCAGCGACCACTGTCACTCTGGGAATCTTGGGGGGAACCAGTGCTTGGGGAGGGGATGGTGGCTGGAGCCCTGGGCTCAGAGCTTAGAGGGGCTGAACCATGCTGGCTGTGTAATCTGACCAGGTCCCCTCCCTGTCAGAGCCCTCTTTTCTCTTCTTACAGTGAGGGAGAGAAACTGAATGAACACCCCCAGCTCACCCACCTCATTATCTTGGGGCTGGCTCTCAACCCCAGGCCTGAGGGGAAACAGAGGGCCTTTGAGCCCGGGCTGGCAGACGGCAGCTCGAGTCCCAGGGCTACCCGAGCAGAGAGTAGGGAATGCTTTGAAGAAGCTCTGCTCTTCCTGGGGCCAGCGCTCATTGCCGTCGTCCCACATCCATCAGGGATTCCCACTCTGATGGGACAGATGAATCCTTGCCAATGAGTTAGTGTGTGTGCTTTCTTCCCACCCTCACCCCGTGGCTGTCTGCTTCCTGCCCAGCCTCCTCGTATGAGCTCTCGGAAGCTACAGGAATAAGGACATTCCTTGATCCAGAGCCAAAACCGGCTCCAGCTTGCTCCAGAACCTGAAATCCCCCACTCCAGACTCCATCTCCAGAAGGGTCTGTCTATGAGATATGCTGCAGAGGAACCCACAGGCCCCAGGCCACCGAGGGGTTGTGTCGTGGCCCTAGCAGTTGTGGCACCGAGTCAGCTTCTCAGATTCACAGAAGGCAAATGAAGTCCCCACGCTGAAATCCGTTCTTTAGGTCTTTTACAGGGATTGGGCCCAAAGCCAGGGCAAGCACCACGGCCTGCAGTACCTGGAGTCGTGTTCTGTCTTCTCTGCCAGCGTGTGGGCAAAAATGACTTGAGGTGGCAAGCACATCACATCTCAATAATCTTGTTTTAGTTGAATGTGTATTCAAAACATAACTGGCATATCAAACTCACAGGTGCAATTGCTTAAAATGAGACTAGCGTGGATATTTGAATGGCTAACGGTTAGTTGATTACACTAAAATTTTTTTTTTTTTTTTTTGAGTTGGAGTCTCACTCTGTCGCCCAGACTGGAGTGCAGTGGCCGCTCCCAGCCACCGCAGCCTCGACCTGCTGGGCTCCGGTGATCCTTCCGCCTCAGCCTTCCAAGTAGCCGGAATTACAGGCATGCACTACCATGCCCGGCTGATTTTTTGATTTATTGTAGAGATGGGGTCTCGCTGCCCAGGTGGGTCTCGAACCCGCGGGCTCAGGCAATCCACTCACCTCAGCCTCCCAAAGGTGCACGATTACAGGCTGAGCCACCGAGCCCGGCTTAGCAGACAGTTCTTAAAGGAAGACATATAAGCAGTGAACAAAACACATGAGAAAATGCTCAGCTTCACTAATCATTAGAGAAACACAAATCACAACTACAGTGAGACACCACCTCACACCCATCAGGATGGCTGTTATTATTATTATTATTTTTTGAGTTGGAGTCTCACTCTGTCGCCCAGACTGGAGTGCAGTGGCCGCTCCCGGCCACTGCAGCCTCGACCTGCTGGGCTCTGGCGATCCTTCTGCCTCAACCTTCCAGGTAGCTGGAACTACAGGCGCGCGTCACCACGCCCGGCTAATTTTTGATTTATTGTGGAGATGAGGTCTCACCAAGTTGCCCAGGTGTGTATCGAACCCTTGGGCTCTGGCAGTCCATTCACCTCAGCCTCCCAAAGGCGAGGGATTATAGGCTGAGCCACCGAGTCCGGCTGGGATGGCTATTATTAAAAAGTCAAAAAACAACAGGTATTGGTGAGGCTTCAGAGAAAAGGAAATGCTTCTGTATTGTTGGCAGAAATGTAAGCTATTCAACCTTTGGGGAAAGCAGTGTGGCAATTTCTCAAAGAACTAAAAATTGAGCTAACTTTCAACCTAGCAATTCCACTCATGGGAATATACCCAGAGGGGGAAAAAAAATCACTCTAACAAAAAGACATCTGCATGCATATGTTTTCTGCAGCACTATTCACAATAACCAAAACGTGGAACCAGCCCAGATACTCACTGAAAGTGGTGTGGATAAAGATTGGGCATATGGGCACGAAGATGGGGACAACAAGTGCTGGGCTTTGCTAAGGGAAGGAGGAAGGGAAGGAAGGAGAATACAAGGCCACTGGGTACCATATCCAATACCAGAGAAGAGAGGACTTGCTAGAAGCCCAAATCTCACCTGCATGCAATTTACTTAAGTACCCTACAATTCTAAAATAAAATTTTTTTAAAAGTCTGGGTGCGGTGGCTCACGCCTATAATCCCAACACTTTGGGAGGGCGAGGTAAGAGGAATGCCTGAGCCCATGGGTTCGAGACTAGCCTGGGCAACTTGGCAAGACCTCATCTCTACAATAAATCAAAAAATTAGCCAGGTGTGGTGGCCCATGCCTATAGTTCCAGCTACTTGGAAGGCTGAGGCTGAAGGATCACCTGATCCCAGCAGGTCAAGGCTGCAGTGGCTGTGAGCGTGCCACTGCACTCCAGTCTGGGTGACAGTGAGACTTCAACTCAAAAACAAACAAACAAAAAAACAAAGAGTAAAGAAAATGACCGTATCATCTTACATTCCCATCAGCGTTGTATGCGGATTCCATTTTCTTCACATTCTCATCATACTTATTGTTACCTAACTTTTTTTTGGTAGCCATCCTGGTGGATGTGAAATGTTTTCTTTGTGGTTTTTTTTTTTCTCTCACTCTGTCGCCCAGGCTAGAGTGCAGGGGCATGCTCACGGGCCACCACAGCCTTGACCTGCTGAGCTCAGGTGATCCTTCTGCCTCAGCCTTCCAAGTAGATGAAACTACAGGCATGTGCCACCGTCCCTGGCTAATTTATTTTATTTTTTATAGAGATGAGGTCTTGCCAAGTTGCCCAGGCTGGTCTTGAACCCCTAGGCTCAGGCAATCCTGTTGCCTCAGCCTCCCAAAGTTTTGGGATTACAGGCATGAACCACTGTGCCCAGTGACTTCTATTTCAATTTTTCTACTAACTGACCAAAACCTCCAAATTCTCCTTTCTCACTGTTGTAGTGTGATGCATCAACTTAAGCATCATCATTAGGGAGTGGAACACTGGCTATCACAACATGGTTTTGTTTATCCGATTTGTGTGTCTACAGGACAGGTTGATGAATTCTGAAATCTTTGCCTTCTTGTCTGGTTACATCTGGAAGCCCCTGTGCAGTTGGGCTGGGCCACTCCAGAGTATGGGTCATCACCAAATCATAAAGAGAAGAGGTGTTTTTCCATATTTTGTACTCCTCATTGGTCACACGTTCTTCCTCTGCATCATCAAAGGCTGCTTCTTTGTCAGTCATACTGGACAGGCAGGCGAGCCTGGGGAATTCTGACGTCGATTGTTGCAAGAGGGCTGTTGTATTTTTTTGTCTGTTTGCCCACTTAAACAAGGGTCACTGGGGCTCACAAATCCCAACAGGATGTGACCAACAGAGAGGGGCCACTCTTCACTGTGATCTCTCTGGGTTTCTTGGCCAACTCTCTTCATGCCGATTGTATCTGTGTGGCTGTAGGGTCTTGCTTCCCCAGGACATCAGGCGTTCAAGTGATTCTGGTGACACAGAACCCCCTGTGATCTGAGAGAGTCAGTGAGAGGCCCTGTCTGGATGGCCATGAGAGGTTCAAGAGTAAGGATGTCCAGACCTAACTCTTCATTGGGTGCTGGGAATTTGTCTCTTAACACTCACACAGGGCATGTGGCACTGAGGGAAAGACTCATCCCTATGGCAGCCATTTCTCCTTCTAAGGATCAACTACTAGCTATGCCCAAGGATAAGAGGGACCATTTTGAACTATCCAATACACTGTATATACATAATCTACCTCCACATTTGTGAGGAAGGTGACATGGCATCCCCTGGGGCCCAGGCCAAAAACCCCACTTTTCCCTCCCCCAAGTTCAACCTTCTCCTGCTTGCCCCGCTCACCAGCCCTCCTCCTGGGATGTTGCAGTCCTCTTCATGTTCAGAACCCTCTTCATACCACTGCCCTGGGCTCTCTTTGGTAATTCATTCATTTAACAACGAATCTGCATCACTACTTTTAGTAAGCTCTGAATGTTATGTGCCTGACCCTAAGTCGGTCCTGGGAGTATTCAAGGAAACCTCTCTCAGACTGTTTCCCCATCTATAAAGTGAGGGGTGGGGGTATTTCATGTTTGGGTGAGGATAGCTGCATTGAATCATAATGAAATACTAATCTTCCTAAAAGCTTGCAGGGTGAGCTCTACGCTAAGGTATCACATATAGTCCGGCCATGCTGTTGGATGGGAGGTCAAGTTTCCCTTGTATAGACAAGGACTGTCATGAGTTTGAGCAGGTAATGAGACAGAGAAGAGAGTGCCGAGCCTGGCTTCAGAGCTAGAGCTGGCTGGGTGTGGTGGCTCACGCCTGTAAACCCAGCCTCCACCTGCTGGGTTCAGGCAATCCTTCCACTTCAGCCTTCCAAGTAACTGGAACTACAGGCATGCAACACCGCACACATCTAATTTTTTTAAAATTTATTGTAGAGATGAGATCTCGCCAAATTGCCCAGTCTGGTCTCAGACCCTTGAACTCAGGCAATTCTCTTGCCTCTGCCCACCAAAGTTTTGAGATTACAGTCATGAGCCACCATGCCCAGGTACAACTGTATTGTGTGGCTTGTGGTGGGAATGCCAAGATCAGACCAGAAGGCTGACATCCAGAAGAGGTAGAGACTTCAGACCGTAGCATCCATGCCAGGACATTGGGTGCTGCTCACCATTCCTGGGGAGACGTGAGAGAGATGGACCAATTCTGAGATTCATGTTTAGCCTGTTGATTTTTTTTTTTCTTGAGTCAGACTCTCACTCTGTTGCCCAGGTTGGAGTGCAGTGACACACTCATGGTCACCATAGCCTTGACCTGCTGGGTTCAGGTAATCCTTCTGTTTCAGCTTTCCAAGTAGCTGGAACTATAGGCGTACACCAACATGCCTGGCTAATTTTTTTGATTTATGTGGAGATGAGGTCTTGCTATGTTGCCCAGGCTGGTCTTGAACCCCTGGGCTCAGGCAATCCTCTTGCCTCAGCCTCCCAAAGTGCTGGGATTAAAGGTGTGAGTCACTGTGCCCAGCTGGTTTTTTTTAATAATAAAAATTCAAGCTAAGATTGAACAACAGAACTGAGAAGAGACATAATGGGAAGCAGGCAAATAACCATCTAACCCAGGGTGGCTAAATGTCTTTTATTTCTCCACGTCACTGCTAGTGACAATGTCTGGGTCCTTGAGAGCATGAAGGGACCTCTGGCCTCACCCTCATGCTCGAGCCAGTGCTGGAGGTTGCCAGCGCTGGAAGTTGCTGGAGCTCTAGCCAGTTCCTGTGCTGACTTTCATATTCTGTGAATAAATCATTGATAGCACTTCAGAGACACATGTTTCTAAACCAGTGGGAACTTATGTAACCTCATAAAGATGTGCGTGCTGAGACTGCCTGTTCCTACCTGCAAGGCTGAGCTGCCTTGGTGGGGAAATGTCTCCCTTCACAGGGACCAGCAGGACTGCCTGCTGCTCTCAGCCTGATTGCAGCAACACCTCTGCCCCAGTGAGCAATGTTGCACATTTTGAAGTCCTATCCTTCTGCCCCCACCTTGGCCCTTTCCAGAGCAGGCAGTGAGACAGAGAAAGAAAGGATTTGTGAGCCAGAATGAGAGTTGGGCATAAGGAAGGAGTTGGAAGGCCAGTTTCCAGAGATGCCAAGAGCTTGGCAGACACAGGCGAGAAGCCTGGGACCAGCAGTCCTCTCAGTCCAGCGCCAACCCTGCCATCACCACCAAACAGCCTGGACAAGCGCCCTGAGTAGCTCTGAGACTCGGTTTCCCTCTTGGTCAAATAAGGTTAATGTCAGAATCTAGGCTTAGGTCGTTGT
>NW_007252966.1:801125-815269 GCF_000164805.1 Carlito syrichta | reverse complement strand
TTCGTTCTTTTTTTTTTTTTTTTGAGTTGGAGTCTCACTCTGTCGCCCAGACTGGAGTGCAGTGGCCACTTCCGGCCACCGCAGCCTCAACCTGCTGGGCTCCGGTGATCCTTCCACCTCAGTCTTCCGAGTAGCTGGAACTACAGGTGCGCGCTACCACACCCGGCTAATTTTTTTTTGATTTAGTGTAGGGATGAGGTCTCGCCAAGTTGTCCAGGCAGGTCTCGAACCCGCGGGCTCAGGCAATCCACTCACCTCAGCCTCCCAAGGCGTGGGATTACAGGTTGAGCCACCGAGCCCAACTTTGGTTCTTGTTATTGATATTATTAATAACCAGTTACTCTGATTTAGAATCTTAGTGACCCCTCCACAGCACTGATGTGAGGGTGAAATGAGATTACGTGCAAAGTGTCACTAATTGGAAAGTGCTAACTCAGCACCATCTGACACCAGTGAGAGCCTTCTAAAACAACCACCCAAGAGTGTAAAAGCTGACATAGAGTGTGACATTGTTATAGTATTTGAAGGGGTAAAGTCAAACAGAGTGATTTAGCTAGAGAACAGCTATTTTAACATTGCTTAAGCTTTGCCATACTTTGCTAGCTGTCTGTCCCATTCCCAAGGACAGAACCAGCTTTCTGGAGATAGTTATTAATCATTGTTTTGCATCTCTCAAGTATGTCTTTTCTAGGTCTTTGTTTACCAGCCATATAGCACCAAGCTGACTTAATCATAATCTGACTTTGGTGACTGCCCATCAACCCACCAGAGGATGAAGGCTTTGGAGTCACAGGGCTGGTTGCCCTGACAACACCAAGGACACAGGATCAGTGATATCAATACTCAGGAACATAGCTACTGGAGAGTTTTCTTTACGCTGTCTCCTTGATTAAAACTTTAAAAGCTCTCCTTCTTCAACCCCTCTGTCCACACTATCTCTCAGTGTCAGTCATGCTCTCTCTTGAGCAGAATAAATTCTTTTGCTTTACCTTTGCAAATCTTTGCTTTATTCCCATGGCCCTGTTCCACACTGCCTCAGTTTACCCTAACAGTATTCCAAAGCATTTACATGGGCACAGAAAGAAACTATTACAAGAAGGTGTGTTCGTTTTCTATGTTAACTATTTATCACAGACAGCACTGTTTATTCCCTTGTGGTTCTGGATGTAAAAGTCCAGGTGTGCTCAAGAGGCCAGGCAGGATGTTGGCAGGCTGGGCTCTTATAGGAAGGCTCTGGGCTAGAGTCTGCTTCCGGGCTCACTTGGGCTGACCTCATGGCTCTAGGAATTGGGGTGGGGGTAGGAGGAGAGAGGGCTAGAGGTTTGGGGGGCAGAGCAGCCTCTCTCTCTGGCCTGCGCCTCGGCCCTGCCCATGCCCGGCAGACCCATTTGTCACTGTCTCCATGATAAACCAACCTTGACCTTCGTCTTGCTGCCACCGTCGCCACCATGTTTTCACCAGTCTTCAAGTGTGACCACAGAAGGTGGAACGCCAGGGAGAGGAGCAGGTCCTGGGGAAGCGCTTGAGGGCTGGGCAGCAGGCAGCAGGAGAACAGGGCAGAACTCCAGTCTTAGGCTGGCAGATGGAGGGAGATGACTGAGAGAGCCCTTAGGGTCCCTGGGTTCCAGAGCAGAGGTTGGACCAGTGCCCAGGTTGCCCTTGTCGCCTGTGCCCATCTCACCTTGGGGCATTATCACATTTTATAGGTGTAGTCCCTAGGACTGCAGCCAGGCCTGCTGGCCCACAGTCCAAGTGGAGGAACTCCCACAACCATGCCAACTGCTTCTGTTTACATTTTTAAAAAGGTTTTTGTAAGCCGGGCTCGGTGGCTCAGCCTGTAATCCTGCGCCTTTGGGAGGCTGAGGTGAGTGGATTGCCTGAACCTGCGGGTTCGAGACCCGCCTGGGCAGCGAGACCTCATCTTTACAATAAACCAAAAAAAAAAAAAAAAAAAAGGTTTTTGTAGAGACAAAGTCTCCTATGTTGCCCAGGCTAGTCTCAAAATCCTGGTGTCAAGTAATCCTGCCTCGGTGTCCCAAAATGCCGGGATTACAGGAGTGAGCAATTGCACCAGCCCAACTGCTTCTATTTAAGTCCCTGCCAAGATCTTGGAATGGATGGTGCTGCCTTTAGTGCCCCTTCTCTGTGTTCCTGCCAAATCACTCCTTCAAGGCATGGTCCACACCCTGACTCTCAGTGAAAACTTGACTGTGGGTTACTGAGTTGATAGGAGCCGTCAGGAGAGAAGCTCCCCACTGGCCTGTAGCAGCCCCTGCCCACCTTTCTGCATGTGACCCAGGCTCTGCCTGTCTGCCTGTCCCTGTGACCCATGGAATGAGTGCCCTCTCCAGCACTGTGGTGGCGTCAAGGCTGCCTTTCCTCCCCTCCCCTGACTCTTCCACTCCTCCAGGGGATCCCATTTCCTCTCCTTATTCCAGGACATCCTCCACTTACCCTCTGTGTCCTTTTCCACTGAGATGGTCCCATCAGTATGAAGTCATGCTGACTTGTTCTCGTCTCCTAAAAACCCCTCTCTTGACCTCGCTTCCACAAGTAAATTGTAATTACCACTTCACTGTCCTCCTTGATAGCAAAATCATGCGAAGGGTTGTCTGTATGCACTTCCCTGTTTCTCTCCTCCCACCCCAGTGAGGCTTTCCCTCCCCCTACTCCCACCTCCACCTTGCTAAATCTAATGGTCTTTCTCGCCTATCAGATATTTCATGGTTGATCACTTCTTCTCCTGAAACTTTTTTTTCTTGGCCTCCAGCACCTCCGTCCCATGATTCTCCTACCTCACTGCCTAGTCCTTTGTCTCTTTGCTGGTTCCTCATCACCATCTCAACCTTTTGTTTTTAGAGACAGAGCTTTGCTCTGTCACCCAGGCTGGAGTACAGTGGTGTGATCATAGCTCGCTGTAGCCTCAATCTCTTGGACAAAAGCGATCCTCCTACATCAGCCTCCTGAGTAGCTAGGACTACAAGTGTGTGCCACCACACCTATCTTATTTTAATTTTTTTGTAGAGGTGAAGTCTCACTATCTTGCCCAGGCTGGTCTGTAATCTCTGGCCTCAAGGAATTTTCCCACCTTGGCTGCCCAAAGTGCTGGGATTACAAGCACCCAGCCCATCCCAACCTTTCAATGTTGAAATGCCCCGGGGATTGTCAGTCCTTGGAACTCTTCTCTAAAACATTCAATACCGGATTACAGGCTTGACCTCATCTTTTCTCACTGAAGGTTCATGATTCCCAAATGTTCCTAATATCCCAGGCCTCTTTTCTGAACTCCAGGCTCGTATCCAATTGTGTTCCAACATTTCCACCTGGATGTCTCATAGGCTCTTAAATTGAACCTTGGGCAACAGAGTGAGACTCCGACTCAAAAAAAAAAAAAAAAAATTGAACCTGCAACTACTAATCTCCTTCAAGCCTGCAGCCTTTACTGTACATGGAAATTCAATCTATCTAGCCAAGAACTGAGGCAGGGTAGCTAGCACAGGTTAGACATAGATAAATTTCCCACAGACAGGTTTTAGGAGGCATTCAGACATTTTTACTTATTTTTATTTTTATTTATTTTGAGTCAGAGTCTCACTCTGTTGCCCAGGCTGGGGTGCAGTGGCATGCTCACGGCCACCACAGCCTCAACCTGCTAGGCCCAGGCAATACTTCTGCCTCAGCCTTACAAGTACTTGGAACTACAGGCATGCGCCACAATACCCGGCTAACTTTTAGATTAATTGTAGAGATGAAGTCTCGCCAAGCTGCTCATGCTGGCCTCTGAACCCCTGGGTTCAGGCAATCCTCTCACTTTGGCCTCCCAAAGTACTGAGATTATAGGTGTGAGCCACTGCAACCAGCCTGCAGGTTCAATTTAAGAGCTGTCATGGCTCACAGCCTCAACTTGCTGGGCTCAGGTGATCCTTCCGCCTCAGCCTTCCAAGTAGCTGGGACTACAGGTGTGTGGCACCATGCACAGGCATGTGCCACAACGACTGGCTAATTTTTTTTTTTTTTGAGTTGAGAGACGAGGTCTTGCCATGTTGCTTAGGCTGAACCCCTGAGCTCAGGCAATTTTCTCACCTCCACCTCCCAAAGTGCTGGGATTACAGGCTTGAGCCACCACACCTGGCCATTCAGACATTTTAAAAATTACATTTTACTGCAAGCCAACCGGCAGCCTATCCTATCCCTTGGCAAATCCAAAGAAAACTCTATTAGATGTAAGACTAGGGCAGCCCAATCTTTCAGTTTGTGGCTTATCGTAATACTCACTAGGAATCTCTTGGAGACACAAGTAAATTGAACACGGGTTTTTGGTATTGCATTGTTCAGCATCCAAGTCAGTCCCTGAAGTGGGATTAATTTAAGTCCCTTTGAAATTGTTTATGGTAGACCTTTTTCCTATATCTCTGAAGGAAATGGAGCCACAGACATAGGTACTCATAAGAAAATATGTTGCCCATTTACACACAAGTTTTATTCACGGTTTATAAGCTTGCTTCACTTAGGAACTTCCTGGACCACGGAGAACCCAGACATCCTTTCCACTCAGGGGAGCAAATACTGCTAAAAGATTAGAGAGAGGAAGGACCTAACCAACAGCTGCAAGAAGAGGAAGGGACCTTATGACGTTCTACTCATCACTCAGCTACTGCATTAAAAGCCTGCAGATATCAAGCCTTGGATACATCATTCCCGAGTGAGCAGAACCATTTTAGAAAGACCTTGAATCTGACTCCGCCCCCTGGATTAGAACTCAGAAAGAAACTTCTTTCTACCAGTTCCCTGCCCTTTTGATTTATTGGTACCAAAGGGAGCAGCCGAGCATCACTCGGACTATAATAGAACCTTGACTCAGCCTCATCTCTCACACCCAGTACACAATCCATAAGGAAATCCTGTTGAGTCAAGGTTGAAAGTATTTCCACAAGCAGACCACTGGTGCCCACATCCATTGCGACAGCCTTGGTTACAAGTTGCTGTGTTTCCTGGATTACTGCAGGAGCCTCCTGACAGGGCTCCCTGAGTGTACACTTGCTGTCTTCATTCACTTACAGTTAAATCATTCTCACATCATGTCCCTCCTCAGCTGCAAAATTTCTGATGGCTCCCATCTCCTTCAGGATATAATCCAAAGTCTTCAAGAGTTTTATAAAACCCCCCATGGGCCATTCGTTACTTTTCTGAATTCACCTTCTCTCACCTTCGTCCTCACTCACTGTTCCGGTTGCACTTGATTTTCTAGGCATGGCACCAGGCATTTGCTCACCTTAAGGGGGATGCTGATACTTGTTTTCTTCCTTGATGGTTGAACTCCTTCACATTTTCCTCAGATATCACCTTATTTATTTATTTATTTTGGAGTCGCCCAGGTTGGAGTGCAATGTCATGCTCACGACCACCGCAGCCTCGACCTGCTGGGCTCAGGCAATCCTTCCGCTTCAGTCTTCCAAGTAGCTACAACTACAGGCATGCACTACCAGCCCAGCTAATTTTTTTTTTTTTTTATTGTAGAGATGAGGACTTATCAAGTTGCCCAGGCTGGTCTCGAACCCCTGGACTCAGGCAATCCTCTTGCCTCGGTCTCCCAAAGTGCTGGGATTACAGGCTTGAGCCACCATGCCCAGTCCAAATATCACCTTCTTATGGGACCTTCCCTGACTATTTTGCTTTAAAATGTAATTCTTCCAGTGTTCCTTCTTTTCTTCCGACTTGATTTTTAGTATTTTCATTGTCCTATTCAGTGTGTGTTTTATTATACTATGCAGCCCTTGAAGCCAATCTCTCCTACACAGATATACTCTATTATCAGAGTTTCACTCTGTCACCCAGATTGGAGTGCAGTGGCACAATCATAACTCACTGCAGCCTTGAACTCCTGGGCTCAAGTGATTCTCCTGCCTCAGCCTCCTGAGTAGTTAGGACTAGAAATGTGTGGCACCACGCCCGACTAGTTTTTTGTTTTTGTTTTGTAAAGACAAGGTCTCCCTTTGTTGCCAGGATAGTCTTCAACTCCTGGCCTCAACCAGTCCTCCTTTCTCAGGCTCCTAAAAGTGTTGGGATTACAGGTGTGAGCCTGGCCAAAAACACTCTGATTGTTTCCATCTTGTTTTGTTTTTTTTTTTGAGTTGGAGTCTCACTCTGTCGCTCAGACTGGAGTGCAGTGGCTGCTCCTGGCCACCGCAGCCTCGACCTGCTGGGCTCCGGCGATCCTTCCGCCTCAGCCTTCCAAGTAGCCGGAATTACAGGCATGCGCTACCACGCCCAGTTGATTTTTTGATTTATTGTAGAGATGAGGTCTCGCTGCCCAGGCGGGTCTCGAACCCACGGGCTCAGGCAATCCACTCACTTCAGCCTCCCAAAGGCGCGGGATTACAGGCTGAGCCACCGAGCCCGGCGATTGTTTCCATCTTAAAGCAGAAAAAAATGCTGCTTCTTTCCTAGAACTCCTCAAGTTTCCCATCTTATTTCTCCCACAGGCTCCCTCCACCTTGGCTTTCATTATGACTCTCTTCAATACACACATGGGACGAGTTCTGTAATTCCAACACTTTGGGAGCATGGGGTCAGGAGGATTGCTTGAACCTAGGAGTTCGAGGTCAGCTTAGGCAACAGAGTGAGACTTCATCTCTATAAAAAATTAAAAACATTAGCCAGGTGTGGTGGTGCGTGACTGTAATCCCAGCTACTCGGGATGCTGAGTTGGAAGGATCGCCTAAGCTTAGGAAGTCAAAGCCATGGTGAGTTGTGATGGTGCCACTGCACTTCAGCCTGGGCGACAGAGTAAGACCCTGACTCCAAAAAAAAACCCCCAAAAAACACACATGGCTCTTCAGAGGCCTATTGCCCTCTCCTCTGCCCCACTGACTCTCTTGTCATGGACTGAAATGGAAACAAGTGATCAACCATATTCCTTTAACAAACTCTATTGTACACTGCCAGTCTCTCAGGCTATCATGTGAATTCTTCTTTCCTTCCTAAAATTTTTTTCCCAAAAGTGTACCTAGTACATCTCTCCACCATCCTCCCATAACAGTCTGGCCTCAGCAACCCTGCAAGCAGTTTTATCAAAACTGCTTGTTGGTGTTCTTTCTTTTTTTTTGAGTTGGAATCTCTGTCACCCAGGCTAAAGTGCAGTGGCACGCTCAAGGTCACTGCAACCTCGACCTGCTGGGCTCAAGCGATCCTTCTACCTCAGTCTTCCAAGTAGCTGGAAGTACAGGCAAGCACGATCATGCCTGGCTACTTTTCTCATTTATTGTAGAGACGAGGTCTTGCCAAGTTACCCAGGCTGGTCTTTATCCCTGGGCTCAGGCAATCCTCTTGCCTCGGCTTCTCAAAGTGTGGGGATTATAGGCGTGAACCACCGCACCCTGCTGTGTTCTTCCTTCTTGATGTCTTCACCGTGGACATGCAACCTGGTGGTTAGGGATATGGGCTCAGCAACACCTTGGGTTCAGGTCCTGACCCAGTCACTTCTTGGCTGTTACTTTGGGCTAGCCACTTCCTCTTGGACAATCAGATTCCTTTCCTGACAGTTGGAGATGATGACAGCCCTGGGGTCAGGGCTCCCTGAACACAATCACCCAGGAACCCTTCGGGTCCCCTCTGTGTGGCCCTGCCTCGGGCCTCAGCCAGCTGGTGCTTTGCCTCATGCAGTCCTTTCTACCTCTTGCCTGTCTCTGTGTGTTCCCCTCCTGACTCTGCTGGAGATGGGAAGCTGTCCTCTGATCCCCCAAAAAGCCAAAAACCCAGGAAATGCAGGTTTGTCACCTTGTGATGCCCCTTTTTGCTGGTACCCTTCTGATTTTCTGAATCTGAACTGGGCCCCAACCTCAACAGCCAACTCTGCTGCAGGTTGCCACCAGCTGTCTTCGATGTCTCTTTCTCCTCATGACTGGGGAATGACCTTCATCCCAGAGCTGATCCCTTCACATGTGAGCAGTTAGAAAAACCTTGACCATTCCTCCCCTCTACCCACCATGTGACATCAGATTTTCTCAAGCTCTGGCCACTTCTGAACCCTACCAGAAAATCTCCCATGGCTTCCTCCTTCTTCTTCCATCATCTCCAGCTCCTCATCTCCAATTGCAGCATCTCCCTCCTCCCAACCATAACCACTTCCCACCTAGTCCACCCCACCTCCAGCTGCTCCAGACCACCCAGCAGCTGCCCTGGCAGTTCAGACTTGCGGTGTGCTGGGTCCCACTGTTCTTCCGTTCTCTCCTCCACACTACCAGGTGGCATCTGCTGGGATTTGGAACTGTTGCCATGTCTGCAGCATTGTGCAGTCCAGGATGAAGACCTGGAGCTGTTGTTGGGGCTATGAACAGAGGATTAATTGTGCCCAAAGGGACTTACAGAGGCTTCTGGTGCTCTGTGACCGGGTCAAAATCACCTCAGGACTGAGGCACTCGGTCCTACAGCTACTGGGAAGAGTGGCTGTTGGTGGCTCTCAGCTGAGTCCCCTCCAGGAATTGTCCTTGGCCCCAGGTCATGCTCCATTTTTTGGTACCTTAGCATCCTCAGTGGCCTAGCAGTGCAGGAATCCCTTCCCTCAAGGTAGGATGTCCCAGCACCAGAGCTTCTCCAGGGACCATTCAAGCCGTTTCCCAGGACCTACAGCAGTTGACTCCAGGGTGGGACAAAGAAGCAGGCTCTAAGTGGGATGCTGGAGTTGTGTCACCGACTGGCCTCATCACTGGTAGTGGGTGGCAGAATGATGCTGGGCATACTGTGGTAGCAAAATTGTTAGAATGTTCACAGTTGGTGAATCAGAATGAAAAAAATGCACTGGGGATCCCACATCTCAAGCTTCTGAGAGGTTCTGGGGATGGAATTGGATGGATGCTGCTGAGACCACTGATTGGAGAAAGACAATGAAAGGTGGCTAAGCACGATTCATCACCAGTTGCGTGTGAAGTGTCAGTCACAAGGCCTCTAGGCTGCAGTTTAAGAGCCACTTTATTTCCTGCTGCTGGAAGGCTCGAAATGCTGTGAATCGAGCAGGGTATAATTAGAGCTGGGAAAAATGAAGCCTCAGTCCCAGTCAGTCTAGCTCCCTCTGTAGAGACAGAGTCTCCCTGAGGAGTAGGGAAGTCTGAAGAGAAGCACCTAGATTCCAGGAATGCCCCTCCCCCAACACTGAAAGGTGTGCAGTAGCCTCTGGACCAGCCCATCCCTCTCTTCCCTCCTAGTCAAGATCCCAAGAGCTTGAGGTGAGACTTAACTGCACTTGGCTGGGGAAGTGTTGGGCTTCGTAAGAAAGGAAAGGGATCAGGATCTGAAAAAGCCAAGGTGACTGGGAGAGAGAAGGAGATGGGAGAGAGAGAGTGAGAAAGAGGTATGTGTGTGGGGGGGGGCAGTCCTGAGAGTGCTGGGACAAGGTGGGAAGGGGCAGCATGTAAAGTTGGATGTGGCAAAGTTTATTTTTATTTATTTATTTATTTTGAGTTGGAGTTTCATTCCATTGCCCAGGCTGGAGTGCAGTGGCACGCATGATAACAGTCACCCCAGTGTCGACCTGCTGGGCTCCAGCAATCCTTCTGCCTCAGCCTTCCAAGTAACCAGAACTATAGGTGCACACTACCACAGCTGGCTAGTTTTTTATTTATTGTAGAGACGAGGTCTCACCAAATTGCCTGGACTGGTCTCAAACCTGCGGGCTCAGGCAATCCACTCTCCTCGGCCTCCCAAACTTTATTTATTTTTTTTTAATTTTTATTTTATTATTTTATTTTTTGAGTTGGAGTCTCACTCTGTCGCCCAGATCGGAGTTCAGTGGCCGCTCCCGGCCACTGCAGCCTTGACCTGCTGGGCTCTGGTGATCCTTCCGCCTCAGCCTTCCGAGTAGCTGGAATTACAGGCATGCGCTACCATGCCCCGCTGTTTTTAAAATTTTATTGTAGAGATGAGGTCTTGCCAAGTTGCCCAGGTGGGTCTCGAACCCTTGGGCTCAGGCAATCCACTCACCTCAGTCTCCCAAAGTGCTGGGATTACAGGCTGAGCTACCAAGCCGGGCTCCAAACTTTATTAATGTGAGAAACACTCCTTTAGGATATAGGATGTAACATCTTGGAAAGACCCCAGGAGAGGGCGCCAACTTGCTGCTTGTGTAGCTCCTGGAGGCTTGGAGAAAGCAGTGGCCCTCCCTAAGCAGAGACACCAGATTTGCAGTGATAACCAGGGAGATTCGACCTGCAGAGAGTGATAGAGATGGCTAATCAAGCAAGTAATTCCTACAGCCAAGAAGGATGGGCAGCCAACAAAGTTACTGCTTAATCTACACAACCAAAAGAAATCAAAGATGGATGATCAGAGGCTGAGGGCAGCCACTCCAATAAAACACTTCAGACCCAGATCCTAGTGCCTGGAGAGGCTAGATCCCCAAGAGGAAGGACCCTGTAATACCACAGTAGTGTGAGTGATAATGATTCCTTCATTCTTCCTCCAAAGCACCTACGTTACTCACCTGAATTGTCATACACTAGGCAACTCATACACTAGGAGAATTCAAACATTTCAAATACTTTTAGACATTTTTGGAGGTGACACTAATGGCCAGGGACCCAAAGCCTCATCGTGGTCTTCTGTTAGTGTTGGGGTATATGAGAACTAGGTAATAGAGTTTTGACCCAGGCTTAGCTCACAAAAGGTCCACTGTGTCAAGGGACCAACCCAGAGGTCATTTCCCCAGGTTTTTACACATTTTTTTTTGAATCGGAGTCTCACTCTGTCACCCAGACTGGAGTGCAGTGGTATGCTCACATCCACTGCAGCCTCCACCTACTATGTTCAAGGGGTCCTTCTGCCTCATTCTTCCAAATAGCTGGAACACAGGCACGCGCTACCACACTGGCTTATTTTTTGACTTATCGTAGAGATGAGATCTTTTTTTTTTTTTGAGTTGGAGTCTCACTCTGCCACCCGGACTTGAGTACAGTGGCCGCTCCCGGCCACCACAGCCTCGACCTGCTGGGCTCCGGCGATCCTTCTGCCTCAACCTTCCAAGTAGCTGGAATTACAGGCGTGTGCTATCACACCCGGCTAACTTTTGATTTATTGTAGAGATGAGGTCTCACCAAGTTGCCCAGACGGGTCTCGAACCCGCGGGCTCAGGCAATCCACTCATCTCAGCCTCCCAAGGCGTGGGATTACAGGCTGAGCCACCAAGCCCGGCTGAGATGAGATCTTACCAAGTTGCCCAGGCTGATCTCAAACCCCTGAGCTCAGGCAATCCTCTTACCTGGGTCTCCCAAATTGCTGGGATTACAGGCTTGCGCCACCATGCCTGGCTGGTTTCTTCACTTGATTGGAATAGTCATATCTGATATTTTGGAGAACATTTACTTTGTTTTCTTAGCCTATGGATTAAGAGCTATTACAGTGTGGGAAGTCCAAGTGAAAGCCTTCGAAATCCAGCCCCAATCACCTGAAGATAATAAAGAAAAAAACCCATTTGATTGCTGTGGAAATGATGGAGCTGAGTGCTACTGGAAAAGACCTAAGAGATTCACGTTGGTGGCTCCCATCACCTGCACAGCCCATCACACAGCACATTGACAGTTAACTGGAGAAGATCAAGAAGCTTGGAAAGTATGTTGGAAGCCTTGGTAAGATATACATACCTCAGAAGGGTGGAGATGAATATTACAAAGATTCAGGGGTCTCCTCATTAGTGAAGGCCTTTATTGTTATAACTTTATGGAGGTATGATTGACAGACAATAAACTGCCCATATTCAAAGTATAACATTTGAAGTTTTGACATATGTACATACCCATTAAGTCATCACATTGTCAAGCAAAACAATGAATGTATCCACCACCCAAAAACTTTCTTTGTGCTCTTTTGTGAGCCATTCTTCTCTTTCCTACTACCCCTACTCCCCAATACCAGTTCACAGGAAATCACTGATCTGCTTTATGTCTGAGCAGTTTGCATTTCTAGAATTTTATATAGATAGAAGCATACAATATATATTTTTTTGTCTGGCTTCTTTCCAGTAGTATAATTATTTTGAGATTCATCTGTGTAGAATGATATCAGTAGTTGGTTTTATTTTATTTTATTTTTGCCCTGATTGGCTTCAAGCTCCTGGGCTCAAGTAATCCTCATGTCTCAGCCTCCCAATAGCTGGGACTACAGGTGCATGCCACCACATCCGGCTAATTTTTTGATTTTTTTCTTTTTTTGTAGAGATGAGGGCCCAGGAGTTCGATACCAGGCTGGTACAAACCTCCTGGGCCCTCATCTGGTCTTGGCCTCCTAGAGTGTTGGGATTACTGGTGTGACAGCCACCCCACCCAGCCTTTATTTATTTGTTCAGTTGTTTATTTATTTTAGAAACAAGATCTTGCTCTGTCACCTAGGCTGGAGGGCAGTGACATGATCACAGCTCACTGCAGCCTCAAACTCCAGTGCTCAAGCAATCCTCCTGTCCCAGTCTCCTCAGGAGTTGGAACTACAGGAGTGCACCACCATGCCTGAACTCATTACTTTTGGCTGTGTCCTTACACTGAGATAACCTGGAGAAGGAGACAGTAGCTTTATCCAACACTGTGTAGTTGTAGCTTTATTCTTGGTATCAGCCTTTGTAGACACTGCCTGTGATAGCAACAGAAGCTCAAGAATAAAGAGTGGATGAAGAAGCATTTTAAAAAATAATATGGCCAGGCACAGTGGCTCATGCCTGTAATCCCAGCACTTTGGGAGGCAGAGGCGAGAGGATTTCCTGAGCTCAGGGGCTTGAGACCAGCCTGGGCAACATAGCGAGATTTTGTCTGTACAATAAATAAAAAAATTAGCTGGGCATGGTGGCACACGCCTGTGATTTCAGTTATTTGGAAGGCTGAGGTGAAAGGATCACCTGAACCCAGCAGGTCGAGGCTATAGTGGCTGTGAGCATGCCACTACACTCCAGCCTGGGCGACAGAGTGAGATTCCAACTTAAAAAAAATTAAAAAAACTTTTATCTTGAAATGATTATGGATCCACAGGAAGTTGGCAAAAAAGTACACAGGAGTTTCATGTATCTTTCTCCCAGTTCCACAACAATAACATTTTCCCTAACTATGGTACAATAACAAAACCAGGACATTAACGTTGGACAGTACTCAGAACTTTATCAGTGGTACAATAACAAAACCAGGACATTAACGCTGAACAGTCCTCAGAACTTTATCAGTGTTACATGCACTCATTTGTGTATGTGGGTATTAGTGTGAGTATGAATAGTTCAATACAATTTTATCACATGTGTAGATTTGTGTGACTAGTACAATTAAGATACTGAAAAATTGTCACCACAGGAGTCCCTTTGCCTAGTCTGTCCTGCTTTCTCTCTCCTACCTCCTAATTCCTAATCTTGTCAACCAATAATCTGATTTCCATGTTTCCTTTTTTTTTTTTTTGAGTTGGAGTCTCAGTCTGTCATCCAGACTGGAGTGCAGTGGCCGCTCCTGGCCACCGCAGCCTTGACCTGCTGGGGCTCTGGCAATTCTTCTGCCTCAGTCTTCCAAGTAGCTGGAATTACAGGTGCACGCTACCACGCCCGGCTAATTTTTTGATTTATTGTAGAGATGAGGTCTCACCAAGTTGCCCAGGTGGGTCTCGAACCCGCGGGCTCAGGCAATTCACTCACCTCAGCCTCCCAAGGCACGGGATTACAGGTTGAGCCACCGAGCCTGGCTGATTTCCATCTTTCTACTTTGCTATTTCAAAAATGTTACATGGAATTATATAGTATGTGGCCTTTTGAGATTTGCCTTCTTCACTCAGCATCATTTGCTGCGGGGGGCCAGCCCCTGCAAGCTTTGGGGAGTCCCTTGGAAGATGTGGTGGCGTCGGCGAATCTGTAGGGATAGATATTAAAAGAAAGAAAGATGGAAGGATAGATATAAAGAGGAAGAAAGAGAAAGAAAGAAAGTGGACAACTGTTCAGTGAAATGAGCAGAAGCCGTTTATTGAAAGTTACAGCAGGTATTTATCCCCAAATTTTAGACAGGCAGTCTCACAAGTCTTTCACGTGAACGCAAAACCAGGTGCGGGGGGGCATCCCCCACCCACCAGATGCTTAGGTGTGAGGAGGGACAAACCCCAAGATTGTGTCATTGTTCCCTTTGCTAGTTAATGTTCTTCAA
>NW_007252966.1:796930-801003 GCF_000164805.1 Carlito syrichta | reverse complement strand
AGGTCCACGGTGGGCCACCTTTTGGAACAATAGACGACAATCTCTTAACAAAATGGCTATTCCAAAGTCTTATATGTCTATCCTAATTTCTATGAAAGTTTTCCAGTTCTTAATTCTAATATATAAAGTTGGTTAGCAGCAGCAAAGCTTCTAAAACCTAAATGTAAATTGTAAATGTACTAAGGCGAAAACTTCGATAGTAGAAAGTGGAGACAATGACATTTCTAAAGTTAACTATATTCTTATTAAACCTAAAAATATTATGATTGATTATGTTTGAACTAACATGATTCGTAGCATGACCTATTCTACAATACCTTCTATGAATAAAATAAATTCAATTTCTATAACAGATAGAAAAAAGACCTTACACTAACTGTAGCTAAAGCCGGCCTAAAAGAATGCAGCCCAGTCCAAAGTACATGCTGGGCCCTCAGGAATGTGGCCCAGCCCAAACTCTGTGCTGGGCCACTCTCGAAAATCATCTTCACCATTGAAAAGCTGCAAACAGCTCTCCCTACGTATATACTAATTCTATAAATATTCTTTTAAATCTTATAAAGAAGCTTGTACCATATAAAAGGCTCCCAAATGTGACCTGAGTTTGAATTATATCTAATACCTAAGCCGAAACCGCAGTTTATGGGAAACAGGAACAATGGGTTTCTAGAGTGAGCCATGCCTGTCACAGTCACAGAGCCTTCAGCTTAGGCCAGCAGAGTTCCTTTAGGTTATTTGTGCTGCATGGCAAAAGGGGGAGGAAAATGGGGTCTACGGCTCCCGAACACGTCCTAGCGGTCTCGAGGTCCACGGCCCTCCCTGATCCCTAACGCTCAGTGGGCCTCCGTTTCTGGCTCCCAACAATTTGCTTGAGATACATCCGAGTTGTTGATCAGTAGCTTGTTCTTTTTACTTTTCAGTAATATTTCATGGGATAACTGTACCAAAGTTTGTTTAAACATTCATCTAATAGCCATCCAATTTTTTTTTTCTTTTATGGATTATGCTGTTTGTGTTTTATCTGTAATCCCAGCACTTTGGGAGGCCGAGATGACAGGATTGTCTAAGCTCACGGGTTTGAGGCCAGCCTGAGTAACTTGGTGAGACCTTGTCTCCACAAAAAATAAATAAATAAAATACATCCATTGAAGGACATTTGTGTTTTTCCCAGTTTTTGGCAATTATAAATAACACTGCTATGGAATTTGTGATCAGGTGTTGGCGTGAACATAGATTTCATTTCTCTGAGATAAATTTTTAAGACTGTGTTGTGGCCCAGCTTGGTGACTCAGCCTGTAATCCCAGAATTTCGGGAGGCTGAGGTGAGTTTTGAGTCCAGGGTTCGAGACCAGCTGGGGCAACTTGGTGAGGCTTCATCTCTAAAATAAATAAAAAATTAGCTGGGTGTGGTAGTGTGCGCTGTAGTTCCGGCTACTTGGAAGTCTGAGGCAGAAGGATTGCTGGATTCCAGCAGGTTGACGTTGGGGTGACTGTGAGCTTGCCACTGCACTCAAGTTGGGCGATGGAGTGAGACTCCAACTAAAAAAAAAAAAGACTGTGATTGCTGGGTTGTATGGTGAGTGCATGTTTAATTCTATAAGACGCTACCAAGCTATTTTTCAGGTGGCTGTACCATTTTACATTCCCACCAGTAACGTATGATCTAATATCTCTGCTCTTGTCTTTATTTTAGTCATTCTGATAGGTGTATCGGGCTCTTTCGTTTTGCGTGTAATTCCCATTCTCTAGGAACTAATGACGTTGAGTACCTTTTCATGAGTTTATTATTTGCCAAGTACGCCCTCTTTGGTGAAATATAGGTTTGTTTTTTGTTAATTTACTAGTTGGATTTTTTTAAAAAACTGGGCCAGGCACAGTGGCTCACGCATGCCATCCCAGCATTTTGGGAGGTTGAGGCGAGAGGAGCCTGAGCCCAGAGGTTTGAGACCAGTCTGGGCAACTTGGCAAGACCTCGTCTCTACAAAAAAATTTAAAAAACAAAACAAAACAAACAAAAAACTGGGTTGCTTGTCTTATTATTATTGAGTTATTGAAGTTCATTTTGAGATTCAAGGCTTTTGTTTCCTAGTATATAGCTCCCCTTTTCATTTTTTAACAGTCTTTTGAAGAACCAATGTTTTAATTTTGAAGTTCAATTTTTTTTATTTTATGGATTATGCTGTTTGTGTCTTATCTGAGCAATCTTTTGTTCTCCTATGTTTTCTTTCATAAGTTTGTGTTAATTACACATTAATCACCCTAAGTGTTCGACTGTTTGAAACAGTTTATAGTCATGCATTAGAGGAATAGCAGCAAAAGCAGAAGGATATGCACTAAAGACCTTTGTTTTTTTTTTCAGTGAGAGTCTTGCTCTGTTGCCCAGGATGGAGTATAGCAGTGTGATAATTCACTGTGGCCTTGATCTCTTGGGCTCCAGTTGATCCTCCCACCTCAGCCTCCTGAGTAGCTAGGACTAAAGGCACGTCCACCACACCGGTTAACTTTTACTATATATATATTTTTTGAGTTGGAGTCTCACTCTGTTGCCCAGGCTGGAGTGCAATGGCACTCTCACAGCCACTGCAGCCTCGATGTGCTGGGCTCAGTCTTCCAAGTAGGTAGAACTACAGGCACACGCCACTATGCCTGGCTAATTTTTTGATTTATTGTAGAGATGAGTTTTCACCAAGTTGCTCAGGCTGGTCTCAAATCCCTGGGCTCAGACAATCCTCTCACCTCAGCCTCCCAAAGTGCTGGGATTATAGGCGTGAGTCACTGTGTCTGGCCACTTTTACTATTTTTTGTAGAGACAGGGTCATGCTATGCTGCTGCTCAGGCAGAAGTCTTTGTATTTTCAACACTGGGGCACAGAGGATGCATTCTGATTTTGGATCTCAAACCTCTTGTACACTGCATATGCGAAGCCCTAAGTCTGCTCATGGTGGGAGTGAGTGGAGCCTTATGTTCAGATAGGCATGTTCTAACTTTGTGACCAGCCTTAAATTTCAGAATCCTCCAGACCTCACTAGAAACAAGTACAGATAATGAGTTCAATGATTATTGAACAATGTCAACAGGCTGGTAGTCTACCATGAAACAACTTACGGACCCATAGTTATAGGACATCATTTACCTTTTGTTTATCTATTTCATGGCATTGGTTAATACCTTGTGATAAGTATGTGTGTTTTGGTCAGGGTTCTCTAGAGAGACAGAACCAATAGGACATACAGATATATATATACACGAGGGGGGATTTATTAGAATTGTCTTGTGTGATTAGGGAGGCTGAGAAGTCCCTCAACAGGCCATGTGCAAGTTGGACACTGTGGGATACTGGTAGTGTGGCTTGGTTCAAGTCCAAACGCCTCAGAACCAGGGAAGCTGATGATGCATTTTTTTTTTCTGAATCCGAGTCTCATTCTGTCACCCAGGCTAGAGTGCAGTGGCATACTCACAGTCACCGCAGCCTCGACCTGCTGGGTTCAGGCGATCCTTCTGTCTCAGCCTTCCAAGTAGCTGGAACAATAGGTGCGCACCACCACATCTGACTAATTTTTTGATTTATTGTAGAGGTGAAGTCTCGCCAAGTTGCCCAGATTGGTCTTGAGCCCCTGGGCTCAGGCAATCCTCTTGTCTCTGCCTCTCAAGGTCCTGGGATTATAGGCGTGAGCCACTGATGATGCCATTCTCAGTTTGACGCTGAAGGCCTGAGAATCCAAGAGGCTGCTTAAGTCCTAGAGTCCCCAAGGCCAGAAAGCCTGGAATTCTGATGTCCAAAGGCAGGAAGATGAGAGTGTTTCAACTCTAGGAGAGAGAGGAAGTCCTTTTCTCTTTTTTGTCCTATCCAGCTGAATGAATGTTGCCTGTTCACACTGAGGGCAGACCTTCCCCACTCAGTCCACCAACTCACACACCCATCTCCTCTGGAAACACCTTCACATATGCACCCAGAAGTAATGCTTTACCAATTCTGTAGGTATTCCTTAATCTAGTCACATTAATACCTAAAATTAACCATCACCATGTGGTTAATCCAGACGGCTGAGACCAATCCATGCTATACCATTTTT
>NW_007252966.1:777953-796910 GCF_000164805.1 Carlito syrichta | reverse complement strand
GAATCATTTTGAAATAAAAAAAATCCGAGTTCTAATCCCTGCTCTACTGATAGCCCTGGAGAAATCACTTAAAATCTTAATTTTAGGTTTCTGGTTTCTAGTACATAAACTGTCAATAATAATTAGAGGGTTGATATAAGGATTTATTTTTATTTTTATTTTTTTTGAGTTGGAGTCTCACTCTGTTGCCCAGACTGGAGTGCAGTGGCCGCTTCCGGCCACCGCAACCTCTACCTGCTGGGCTCCGGCGATCCTTCCACCTCAACCTTCCGAGTAGCCGGAATTACAGGCATGTGCTACCATGCCCGGCTGATTTTTTTATGTAGAGATGAGGTCTTGCCAAGTTGCCCAGGTGGGTCTTGAACTTGTGAGCTCAGGCAATCCACTCACCTCGGCCTCCCAAAGCGCGGGATTACAGGCTGAGCCACTGAGCCTGGCCTATGGGGGAATTTTTAGCCACTAAACAAATAACTGTATTGGAACACCCTACCTAGTCACCTGATCTGGCCCCTAGTGACTTTTTTCTTTACCTGAAGACAAAGGAAAGGTATTTTGAAAGGAAGGCATTTTGATGACATCCAGGATATCAAGGGTAATATGATGCCAGCTCTGATGGCCATTCCAGAAAAATAATTCCAAAATTGCTCTGATGGGTGGATTAGGTGCTGTCGTTGGTGCATAGCTTTCCAAGGGGAGTACTTTGAAGGTAACTGTAGTGATATTCAGCAATAGGGTAGTAGCACTTTTTCTAGGATGAATTTGTGAACTTGTCAGACCTCATAGATTATTGTTCAGTTATTTGCTGTCTTCCCCCACAGCCCCACCCCTGTAGAAAGGAGAATTCCCCAGAGGAAAATGGTTTCCAAAATAAGATGCTCAGAACCCCTCTTGACAAACAGACCCAGGTTTCAGATTTTCAGGCAAAGGAGTCACTAGCGCCTTTGTAAACGCATCATGAGGAGAACTGTGCACTGCCCAGCTCTGAGCTCCAGAGGCACCTGGTGAACAGCCTCTGCCATCCTGCCTGAGCCCCTTGGAGCCTTCCCCCATTCTAGACATCCAGGTGCTTGTGTAGGCTTTGGGTTCACCTGCGGTGTCATAATCCTCAATGACTTTCTTCATTGCCATCTGTCATCCTGGTTGACTTTTGGACACCATTTCTATCTGTTTCGTGGGTTTTACAGAGAAAGTTTCTTGATGTGACCAGTGGGAGGGCACAACTTGAGCGCCAGTGACATTACCCGGGGACAGGGGGTGAAGCCTCTGTTCCTGTTTTCTGCAGGCTCTTCATTCTCTGGGGTGCTCCCGTAGAGCGGCCAGATGGGACAGAAGTCTTCTTCTTTGGCCAGTCCAGGTGAAGGGGCCTTTACTCGAGCCTCAATCCCGCCTCCCTTCGCCGCACCCGCACTCCCCCAACCCCTCTCAGTGCCGCCCCTCGCTGCCCGGCTCAGCCCCGCCTCGCCCAGCACCCAGCTGACTCCTCAGTGGCTCCGCTCCCGGCGCGTCACAAAGGCACTCGCGGCCCCGCCCAGGACGGTTCCCATGGTGACGGCAAACAGCCGGACTGGTCTGAGAGCTTCCGGGTTTTCCCCGGAGACGGCGGCCTCAAGCTGCGAGCCTCGGCCCTTGCCTTACTAAGCTATGGCGGGCCAGCCACGCCGTGTTTCCTGGCTTTGGCCCCCTCCCCTGCCTTGGGGAGGCGAATCTCCTTTCTTTCTCAAATTTACTTTCTAAATAGACTGTATTTCCTACTCTTAAAAAAAAAAAGAGGCAGAGAGACTCGACACAGGCACCCAAGGAGCAGGTGAAGGGCTGTGGTTGCCAGGGGGGAAAACGGTCCTTCAGAGTCCCCCGCATCCCTCCTTGTTGGTTAGTGAAGATTTTGGCCCCACCTTGTGTCTCTTCACCGCTCGTGTCACCTTCCCTGATTGCTTTATCTTCTTCTACCCTGGTCTCTCGTGGCCTTCATTCCTTGTCCTCGAAAACAAAGTCACTGCTTCTCCTAAAAGTTTTCCCTTCTTCCTCAAAGTAATAATTCTTCAGACATCCCTAGCAAAGTTTGTAGAGAGCAGCCTCCTGAGGGCCTTTCCCTTTGTCAGGGATTGGATTGGAATTGGGACACATGGGCAGTTTGGTCCAGTTCTGATCGGTGGAACCGGAAAACAAGGACGCTGTGTGGTCTAGGAAACTGTTGTCCTTGATATGGAGTTGCAGCACCATCCATGCCCTTGGGGAGAAGAGCATCTCCAAGAAGCCAACCTGAGGGTCCTGCTTGTGTGCTTAGAGAGATCCAACTCAGGAATTTTCTACCTCCAGACTTCAGAGATAACACCCCATGCTATAAGGCACTTTGGCCAGGTTTTCCCATACTTGAAGCTGAAAGCATCCTTTATGATATGCTGAACTTTATGACACACCTCTAACCCATCTTTTTTTTTTTCTTTGAGTTGGAGTCTCACTCGGTCAACCAGACTGGAGTTCAGTGGCTGCTTCCGGCCACCGCAGCCTCAACCTGCTGGGCTCTGGTGATCCTTCCACCTCAGCCTTCTAGTAGCTGGAACTACAGGCACGCGCTACCACGCCCGGCTAATTTTTTTGATTTATAGTAGAGATCAGGTCTCACCTGCCCAGGCGGGTCTCCACTCACCTCAGCCTCCCAAAGTGCTGGGATTACAGGCTGAGCCACCGAGCCCGGCTCTAACCCATCTTAAACACCCACATGAAACTAGGCCTCAGCATTTCCAGTTACTGCATGCCCCCAAATACTCAGATCAACCATCTTAGTCCCCTACTCCTCCCCAGCCTTCTAGTTCACCTCACCATTCCTTTCCTTGAAGTCTTTTCCTCACATGGCTTGAGGTTAAGTTCCCTGGTCTTCATCTTTTCTCAGTGGGCCTCCCTGAGTCTCATTTTCTCCACTTTGAATGGTGGCAGTGCTGTAGGTTCAGCCTTTGGACCCTTTCTCTTTTGTTCTCCTCATCCTCCTTAAATGAAATTATAGAGGCCATAACTTTAAATTCTGTGTCCTGACTCTCCAAGCTGCTGTCTCCAGCCCATTTTTGTGGACACAGGCTGAAGTAGCCAACTGCCTCACACATATCATGCTTAGATGTCTAATAACCAGCTCAAATTGAGTATGTTCAAAATAGAATTACTGGCGTTCAGCCTCAAGAGACACCATCCTTCATCAGCGTTCCCTGTTTCTGCAAAGGAGCCAGGTTTACCTGGAGGCCCAGGCTTTCCTTGACTCCTTTCCTCTCCTATTTATTTTTCTTTCCTTTCTTTTCCTTTCCTTCCCTCCCTCCCTCACTCCCTCCCTCCCTCCCTCTCTCCGTCCTCCTCCTCCTCCTCCTCTCTCTCTCTCTCTTTGTCAGGGGTCTCACTCTGTCACTCAGGCTGGAGTGCAATGGCACAACCATGGTTCACTGGCATATCAACCTCTGGGGATCAGGCAATCCTTCAACCTCAGCCTCCTGAGTACCTGGGACTGCGGGCATGCATCACCACGCCTGATTAATTAAAATTTTTTGTTGTTGTTGAGATGAGGTCTATGTTACCCAGGCTGGTCTCAATCTCCTGGACTCAAGCAGTCCTCCTGCCTCAGCCTCCCTATGTGCTGGAATTGCAGGCATGAACCACGACATTGACCATCTCCCATTTCCTATCTAGTCCATGTCTAAATCACATTGCTTTTACCCCTGTTCCCCCACCTGATGCCACTGCTCCTGCTCTGGTCTCATAGTCTTACCTGAACTACTGCAAGAGATGAGTAAGGGATCCTCTTGTTGCCACGCTGGTTCCAATCTATTCTTTACATATTTTATTTTTATTTATTTATTTTTAAGCAGAGTCTCATTCTGTTACCCAAGCTAGAGTACAACCTGGACTTAAGCTATCCTCCTGCCTTAGCCTCTCAATTAACAAGGACTACAGATGCACACCACCATACCTGGCTAATTTTTTTTTTTTTTGAGTAGGAGTCTCTGTCACCCAGGCTGGGCCGGAGTGCAGTGGCACACTCATGGTTACCACAGCCTCAGCCTGCTGGGTTCAGGTGATTCTTTCGCCTCAGGCTTCCAAGTAACTGGACCTACAGGCACACACCACCATACCCGGCTAATTTTTTGATTCATTGTCATGGCAAAGTCTCACCAAATTGCCCAGGCTGGTCTCGAACCCCTGAACCCAGGCAATCCTCTCGACTCTGTCTCCCAAAGTCCTGGGATTACAGGCATGAGCCACTGTGCCTGGTTTCTTTTTATATTTTTGGTAGAGACAGGGTCTTGCTATGTTGGCCAGGTTGGTCTGGAACTCCTGGCCTCAAGTGATCTCCCACCTTGGCTTCCCAAAGTGTTGAGATTACAGGTGTGAGCGACAGTGCCCGGTTTCTTTGCACATTTAAGTCAATGTGGCCTAGCTCCTGCCCCTACTATGTCTATCCCCGCGGCTTTCCTCACTTCTCTGTTCTGGTCACACTGGCTCCTATGCTGTCCTAATGTAACAAGCTTATTCTTGTCTCAGAACTTTTAAAAAAAAAATGTCTACCTTTTTAACATTGTAACGATGTGGGGTACAATTCGGGGTTAGGTATACAAATGTTAATTATGCAGGTACCCTTGTTGATGAGGTATGCCCCTCCCTCCCCTAGGAGTTTCCCTCAGCTGTCAATCCCACCCTCCCTCCTCTGATAGTTTCCCACTACTACCAGTGCCTTTCTTATAGTATTATAATTGGTCACTGTCTTCTTATGAATGAGAACACATGGTACTCTGTTCTTTGTTTCTGTGGTTAGACCACTGAGTATGATCGATTCCAAATCTATCCAAGTTGCTGTGAAGTTCATATGTTTATCTTTCTTTATGGCTGCATAATATTCCACTGTGTATATGTACCACATTTTTTTAATCCAGTCCAGCTTCGATGGGTAACGTGTTTTTGCTATTGTGAATAGAGCTTCAACAAACATACATGTGCAGGTATCTTTTTTGTAGAATGATTTGAGTCCTCCGGGTATATTCCCAATAGGGGAATTGCTGGGTCATATGGAAGGTTAATTTCTAGTTCTTTCAGAAATCGCCACAGTGTCTTCCAGAGAGTTTGCATTTCCACCAGCAGTGTAGAAGCGTTCCTTTTTCACCGCATCCTTGCCAGCATCTGGTGTTGTTTGTTTTATTAATGATGGCCATTCTTACTGGGGTTAGGTGGTATCTCAGGATGGTTTTGATTTGCATTTCTTTAATGATGAGTGAGGCTGAGCACTTTTTCATGTGTCTGTTGGGTGCCAGTATATCTTCTTTTGAGAAGTGTCTATTTATGTTTTTTGTCCACTTTTTAATGGAGCTGTTTGTTTTTCTCCTTTGCCTCAGAACTTTTACCCACTCTGACCATCATATCTAAAATGGCCCACTCACTGGTCTAAGGCAATTCTAAACAGTTCATACCCCAAGAAAGAAATACTGCTAATAAGCATGTGGGGTAGTGTTCAGCTTCTTGGTGGTGATTGAATGATTGATCTGGATGCTTCATTCCCCTACAGTAGTGTCATTCAGTCACTATGACATCATAATGAGGAGTGTGGCCTTCCTGCTTCCTTGACCTTAGGTTTGGCAGGTGACTTGCTTTGGCCCAGTGGAATACTCATGGTTGTAATCTTTTTTTTTCCCCCTGAGTTGGAGTCTCACCCTGCTGCCCAGGCTGGAGCGCAGTGGCATGCTCATGACTACCACAGCCTTGACCTGCTGGGCTCAGGCAATCCTTCCACTTCAGCCTTCCAAATAGCTGAAACTACAGGCATGTACCACCATGCCCGGTTAATTTTTTAAATTTTAATTTAATTTTTTTTTTTTTTGAGTTCGAGTCTCACTCTGTTGCCCATGCTGGAATGCAGTGGCACACTCATGGCCACCCCTGCGTCAACCCGCTGGGCTCGTGATCCTTCCATCTCAGCCTTCCAAGGAGCCAGAACTACAGATGTACACTACCATGCCTGACTAATTTTTTATTTATTGTAGAGATGAGGTCTTGCCAAGTTGCCCAGGCTGGTCTTGAACCCGTGGGCTCAGGCAATCCACTTTCCTCAGTCACCCAAAGTGCTGGGATTATAGGCTGAGCCACCAAGCCCGGCTCTAAAAATTTATTGTAAAGATGCGGTCTCTCCAAGTTGCCCAGGCTGGTCTCGAACCCCTAGGCTCAGGCAATCCTCTCATCTCTGCCTCCCAAAGTGCTGGGATTACAGGCCTGAGCCACCACTCCCGGCTGATGGCTGTAATCTGAGCAGAAAGTTGTTCTGCTTTTGCTGTCACCAGAAGAATGTGCTCAGGTTCCCAGTTGGTCCCAGGAGAATGGGAGCTGACCTGAGCCCATCCTAAGGCTGGAGTAAGGGGAACTGGGAGGACGAACCAAGCTTATTGTCTGAGCCTCATTTACACCACAGGTACCTGATGAGAAACAAAATATACCCCATGAAGTCTTTGTGGCTGTTTGCTTCACAGCAATAGTCTGGCAATAGCCAATGGATATACTTACTTTTACAGGAACTTAAGTTCACAAAGAGATACAGTGTTTTTATACATGAAGCTGACAATGATATATAGAGACAGAGTTCGAGACTAGGAATTATGCATTTGGCAAGGGCTCATGAAACAGGAACTTGAAGTCACTGTTGGTGAGAATAACTTGGGAGAAACCTGTGTGAAAGACTATTTGGCAGCCGGGCCCAGTGGCTCAGCCTGTAATCCTGCGCTTTGGGAGGCTGAGGTGAGTCGATTGCCCGAGCCTGAGGTTCGAGACCTGCCTGGGCAACTTGGCGTGACCTCATCTCTACAATAAATAAAAAAATTAGTCGGGCATGGTAGTGCGTGCCCGTAGTTCCAGCTACTTGGATGGCTGAGGTGGAAGGATTGCCGGAGCCCAGCAGGTCGAGGCTGCGGTGGCAGGGAGCAGCCACTGCACTCCAGTCTGGGTGACAGAGTGAGACTCCAACTCAAAAAAAAAAAGAAAAAGAAAGACTAATTGACTATATATGTCCAAATTCTTCCATGAACTCAATAATTCTTCTACTAAAATTTTATTCTAAGAAATAAGGGAGCCGGGCTCGGTAGCTCAGCCTGTAATCCTGTGCTTTGGGAGGCTGAGGTGAATGGATTGCCTGAGCCCGCGGATTCGAGACCTGCCTGTGCAACTTGGCGAGACCTCATCTCTACAATAAAATATAAAAAATCAGCCGGGCATGGTAGCATGTGCCTGTAATTCTGGCCACTCGGAAGGCTGAGGCAGAAGGATCGCCGGAGCCCAGCAGGTGGAGGTTGCAGTGGCCAGGAGCGGCCATTGCACACCAGTCTGGGTGATAGAGTGAGACTCCAAGACAAAAAAAAAAAAAAGAAGTAAGGGCATGCACAAAGACTTACTGACAAGAGTAGTCACTAAAATGTTACTTAAAAGGGTGGAAATATATAAATGTTATCAGGGACATCGTTGCTTTTTAGTTCCCAAATGATGAACACCCAAGCACTTCTGACAGAAGCCTTGGTTTTGTGGAATGCTTAGCAATGTGCCTGGTGATAGCTCTTGGAGGAGGACTGGAACCCAGGTGTCTAGGGCCCACCTTCCATCCATTGCCCAGAGTTCACCTTCAGGTCTAGCCAAGTGGAGCTAGCAGTATAGCTATTTACTCATCTACCTTGCTCCTGGGGGAACAGAAATTCTACATCAAAGAAGTGGAAGCAAAAACTGAGGCAAGAGTGTCAGGGCCTCCAGCAGGGAGGGGTACCCAGACAGGTACAGGGCTTTAGCAGGCACGTGGAACCATAGTGGGAAGGGAACTTTGTTCTAGGGAGGCTATCAAAACATAATTTCACTAGTCTGGTCCTATGGTAGCAAAGAGTTGCCCTTGATGAAGTACTTATCCATGATCTCAGTTGACTTCAATGACAGGGCTTTTGGATGGATGGAGCTCAAAGAAACCATCTTCCTCAAGGTCTCCAGTGGTACTAAGTGAAAATGAGAAGCAACGCCATGAGCTCACTCATGATGCCATACTGTTCTAAGCTCTGTGCACATATTAACTCATTCAAAATTCACAACAAGCTAAGTGGGAAGGTTTTCTTATCATTATTCTATTAAAAGTCAAAATGGAAATGCTAGGCCACAGTCAGCTTGTGATTCAATCTCCATGCATTCATGATCCCTAACCAGGATCCCAGCTGGCTCCTGGGTCCACCTCACTGGTTTTCAGCCTGGCTCTCAAACTCCTCTTTTGCCTTCTATCTTACTCCAGGCAAAAGAGCAGGCTTGTCCTGGCTGGCTACAGCAGGGGCTTCTTCAAAATGTGAGGTTTCTCTTTGACAGTGACAATCAGGTTTGAAACAGAAGATGAGGCTGGGCATGGTGGCTCACACCTATAATCTCAGCACTTTGGGAGGCTGAAGTGAGAGGATTGCCCTGAGTCCAGGGGTATGAGACCAGCCTGGGCAATATAGCGAGGCCTCATCTCTATAATAAATCCAAAAATTAGCTGGGCGTGATGGCATGTGTCTGTAGTTCTGGTTACTTGGAAGGTTGAGGTGGAAGGATTGCCTGAGCCCAGCAGGCTGAGGCTGGGGTGGCTGGGAGCATGCCACTACTCTCCAGCCTGGGCAACAGAGTGAGACTTCAACTCAAATAAATAAATAAATAAATAAGCTCCTTTGGTCAGGCACAGTGGCTCATGCCTTTAATACCAGCACTATGGGAGGCCAAGGTGAGAGGATTGCCTGAGCCCACAGATTTGAGACCACCTGGGCAACTTGGTGAGACCTTATCTCTACAATAAACCAAGAAAAATTAGTTGGGCGTGGTGGCATATGTCTGTAGCTCTAGTTACTCGGAAGGCTGAGGCAGAAGGATCACCTGAGCCCAGCAGGTCAAGGCTGTGGTGGCCGTGAGCATGCCACTGCTCTTCAGCCTGGGCGACAGAGTGAGACTCCAGCTAAAAATAAAAATAAAAAAAAAAGAAACAGAGGATGGGCCAGTTGAGATGCCCCTGGAGAAGCTGGGCCCAAGCACTCACCTGTGGGGCTGGGGGCAGCAGGTGCTCTCAGCCACTACTGACTCTGTGTTCTCTTCTCCACCAGATCATATGAGCATGGGGGCCACACCACTGTTTACCCATGGAGTTCATCAGTCAGTATGAGGCCGGGTCACCTGAAGATGTATTACTTCGTTCGCTCTCACACCAAGAGCAGTGCTGTGCAGATGCACAATATGATAGCACGTTTATCTATGCAGAATCCCAAACAAGGCTCTGTGCACCAGCCAGACACACAGTCATGAGGATTTACGTGCTACTGTTCTGTCCTGAGAGTCCTAATGGCCCTGGTACAGTCTTACAGGACATGTTTGCTTATGCTAAGACATCTGTACCACTAGTCAGTTTCTTGCAGTGTCATTTGTTGAGTCTTCAGGAGAGCGTGGCAGAAAAGCAGAAACCATCCACCCCTGATGAGACTGAATGGCCTGGTTAAATGCTTACAGTAACTGTCAATAGAAAACCAAAGAAGAGACATAACCCCTCGCAGGGATTGATCCAGAACTATTTGATACAGAACTATTTCATAAGGATTTCCCCAGGGGGCAAGAACAGGCAGCACAGCACAATGAGGACACTGGCACAGCCTTAGGCCTTCTGATGTTCTCTGTCAAGTGTACAAATTCTAGAACATTTTTTTATTAGTATAACATTTTATTAATACTTTATCTCATTTTGCATATACAAAATTAACTTCTGAGCTTCACTTTTAGATTTGAGAGCTTTTTCCACTCTGTGGGCTGGATAAGCTGGTCTGCGGGTCAGCTCTTTGGTGTGGAACAAATAGAAAATGTGGAGCTCATTAAATGTAAAGGACACCAAGGTGCCTCCTATTTCTTTTTTTTTTTTGAGTTGGAGTCTCACTCTGTCACCCAGACTGGAGTGCAGTGGCTGCTACCGGCCACCGCAGCCTTGGCCTGCTGGGCTCCGGCCATCCTTCCGCCTCAGCCTTTCAAGTAGCTGGAACTACAGGCGCACGCTACCACGCCCGGCTAATTTTTGATTTATTGTAGAGATGAGGTCTCGCCAAGTTGCCCAGGTGGGTCTTGAACCCGCAGGCTCAGGCAATCCACTCACCTCGGCCTCCCAAAGTGCTGGGATTACAGGTTGAGCCACCAAGCTCGGCCATGCCTCCTATTTCTATGACCTCTTTGCATGTGACTGCCACCTCAGGTAGTGAGGTAAGGGGACAAACTTTTGGGGATTTTGACTGTCCCAGAAGCACCAAGATGGTTTGGGTGTAAAATCATGTCTCCAGTGTTCCCCTCTCCCAAGTTTAGTGTCTGATTTAAGGAAGACAGCATCCCAGAGTCTTGTCTAAAGAGGCTGGTCCCTCGGCTGAGCTTGAATCAAAAGTACTTGAGAAGAGAACACAGGCACACGACCATGGACAGAAAATGGTGAATAGCATGCAAAGCTAGCTGACATATCCTTTCAGAGTACAGCATAAATGTAGAAAAACTACAACAGAATGCAAAGAAGTGATTAACTTTGAGGATAAGAGTGAAGCCTGGGGGTGGGTTGGGGTCATGTGCTTATCTTCAAGGCTAGCAGTTTGCACCCTTGAGATTCAGACTCTGACCCAGGCACACAGAGGATGTCGAAGGTCATGGTGTTTCCTGCTTCCTACGCTGAGTACCTCTTATGTATTAGAACTCTTTCTACCTTACCTTTAACCTTTCCTGTACAAAACATCTCATTTATTCTTTTAAGGCGAGGAAAATGACCACCTACCAAACTTGAATTGCAACAAAATCTTTTTCTTTTCAGTTGGAGTCTCACTCTGTCACCCAGGCTGGAGTGCAGTGGCACGTTCCTGGCCACCGCAGTCTTGACCTGCTGGGCTCAGGCGATCTTTCTGCCTCAGTCTTCCAAGTAGCTGGAACTACAGGTATGCACTACCATGCCCAGCTAATTTTTTAATTTATTGTAGAGACGAGGTCTCACCATGTTGCCCAGGCTGGTCTTGAACCCACGGGCTCAGGCAATCCTCTTGTCTTGGCCTCCCAAAGTGCTTGAGCCACTGCGCCTGGCTGCAACAAAATATTTACAAGCCTAGAACACAGCCCTTGATTCCCTCGAGGCAGAAAACCTGGTTCAGGAAAAGCTCACCTTCAGAGATGAGCTAGGGACAGAGAACAAGCAAAGGATCACTCTGAAGACACCTCACACAGAAGTGAAGAAAATGTAGACAGGTAAGTCAGAGTGCTTGCTAGAAGGTGTTGCCATGAGGCACTTGAACAGCAGGTAACACCAGCAGATGGAGCAGCCAAAGCAGCAAACCGAGACTTGCATGGACATGCCAGACTGAGGGGAAGTGGCAGGACCTCAGGGGAGAGGAAATGAGACATGACCAAACTCGGGGATGGAAATGTGCAACTCAGAAGTGATTTCCTTGGAAGCAGGGCACAGGGATCCTCCTCCAGGACATCTACTAAAAGACCTTCCAAGCAGAACCAGAGAGTCCTTACTGCCATTTTGTTCTTGGGTCTCCCCTTTCCTTAAGACATCAAATGAATCAGCAATGAACTGAGCCAAAGTGGAAAAATATCGGCACAGAATTGCCACAGTGCTAAAGTACTGCCTAGTTGTGAACAGAATGCCAAAGCAGCAAAGTTACCTTTTGAAAAACCTGCCAGGTTGACATGTAAATGCCAACCCCCAGAAGATATATATTCATGACATCTTCCAGAAAAACCACACCTGAGTCAAGAGGGCTCTTTTGGTCCATGCACTGGAATTGTGGAAGATCTTTACAACCCATCAGCAATGTCCACAGCTGAATATGCTTGGGAATGGACCTCACCTAGGGAATCACCCAAGAGGTCTCAAGGAAGCCGAGTCAGAGGCAGAACCACCAGGTTGCACTTGCTGGAGATGCAGCCTGCAGAGGCTCACAGGGCAAGAAGCACAGTACTGTAGTGAGCAGCGAGAAGACCCTTGAGCTACAGGAAGGAGGAGAGAAAAGAAAGGGACAAGAACATGCAGACACAGAAAAGAACAGGCAAAACCCATCTGGACAAGGAGAGGAGACAAGAACTTCATGAAAAGTAACAAAAAACTGCCCACTCCTCTGAAACACAGGTGAGTGTCCCCAGTACCAGAGAACCTGTTACCACCCCACCCTAGGACTGGCTACAGGACAGGCTCTGGGCAAGGAGGAGAGAGAAGCTGCTAACTCCAGGTGAGTTTTCTCTCAAAATTGAAGAGCTTCAAAAACCAAGCAGTGTAAAATCATCTGCAGGAGAACCTGGGCCTCAGACCCCAGCCAGACCCAATCTTCCCTGGGGCGGGGATCTCTGAAGGCAACACTTCCCTCTTTTTTATGGAAATGTCATGTTCCTAGAACAGAATCTGGGCCCAAAGAGGGGCCTTCCCTGGCCTCCGGGACACTGAGCTCTGTAGCATAAATGCAGTTCTTTTCAAGAATGCTTTTGTTTTATGTTATTTTAATGCTCCCCAAGAGAATCTGTTGCACACCATGGCATGGGCACCATTCATGCTAGCAGTTCTATCAAAGGAATCTGGGATCTGAGGAAATGGGAGTTCATTACAGTGCTCCTGCTGGGTGTTCTTGACAAAGGCACTTCACCATCCTCCCAGTTGGCCCTCAGGACAGTGCTGTGAGGGAGGCGGGATCCCCAAGGGTTAATGCAGTTCTCTCATGACCTCCACAGCAAGGACATTATCTATCAGGAGAGCCAGCACTGGAGAACTCCTTGTGCTTGTCCCAGTTCTGAGCACTTGGTACTTTAACTCATTCAAAACCTACTGCCACCAATTTTGAAAAGTGAAAGGAAGCCTAGAGGAGTGGAATCACTTGTTCAAGATTGTACAACTTGCACGTGGCTGAACTGGTGTCTGAAATCAGGTACTGCCATCCTTACCTGCCCTGCAGAGGGTGGTGCCTACTCCCGAGGTCACTGAGATGTTGCCCCACCTCCTGACACAACAGTGCCTGGAACTGCATGGGTTTTTATTGTTTTCTGTTTCTTTTCTTTTTTTTTTTTTTGAGTTGAAATCTCACTGTGTTGCCCAGCTGGAGTGCAGTGACATGCTCACAGCCACAGCAGCCTCAACCTACTCTGCTCAGACAATCCTTCCGCCTCAACCTTCCAAGTAGTGTCACCATGCCCGGCTGATTTTTAGTGGTGACAAGGTCTTGCCATGTTGCTCAGGCTGGTCTTGAGCCCCTGAGCTCAGGCAATCCTCTCACCTCTGCCTCCCAAAGTGCTGGTATTACCGGCATGAGCCTTCATGCCCAGCCAAGTTTTTGTTGTTTTCATTAACTCCTTTCAATTTTCTCTGCTTTCACTGTGTTTTTTTTCAGAACACCTGGCTAAAGGTGGACAGGGCAATGAGATGAGGAAAGTGACCTCAAGGCCAGTAAGACTGTGAGTGAAGCCTGGCTTTATCTATCCTGAGACACCCCACACCCTGAGGCTGTCCCTTGCCTCACTGGCCCAGAGCCACCTGCCTCTTCCTCCCTAGTACCTCTCCAGTCTACTCTTGGAGGTGAGCACTCCTGCTTTCCTGTTGTCACAATGCCCTGGGAGGCCCTGGCCAAGGTAGATTTTCTGTCCTCCTTCCAGAGCACTGTTATGCTGATTAAATGGCAGGTACACCCTTGCACCAGAATGAGCCTGTCCTGTGAACCATCAGCCTAACCCTAGCTGACCACTGGGTTGTCCAGCATTTGACCTAGCTGCCTCCCTGAAAGGAGAGACTCAGAGTGTCTGATTCCAACCCCTGGCTGAGCCTCTGGGTGAGCAATTATCCTCATTGCCTGAGATCTGGCTATGTGGTAGTAAACTGACTCCTTCTCCAAGTCCCTAACTCTTTTCCTGAGGGATGACCTGGCCAACAGCTCATGACCAACTGAATAACCTCTTCTCGATGAGCTGCCCAGTTGATGCCCAGGTTGTTCTATTTGATCCCGGGAGGTCTGGAGTATGCTGGCAGTTCCTTCCTGCTGCTCTACCTCTGCTAGGGTCTCAGGGGCTCAGTAACAGTCTGCAGAAGCAAGTCTACCTTGAGAAACAATCTTGACTTGAGGCCCATGGAGCCTGATTTGTGAAAGCGCATTCAAACTTGTGTGTGAAGATCATGTATTCAGAATTAGCTTAGCCTGAGGGGTTAAGAACCGCTTATCTGAGGAGACCCAACCTGTTCTGGAAGGGCTGAGGCTGACTCTTTCTGGATCCCGTTTCTCTCCCTTTCCCAGAAACCAGAGGCAGGGACTGCGGGGAGCCTCAGGGCTTGGGCTGGTGATGAGGGCATGGGAGGCAGGTTTGGGTCTCCTTTAGGGTCCTGTGTGAATGATCTAATGACCCCACTATAATGTCAAGGGCTCACCGAAGGTGCTGCTATGGATGGTGGCAGGGGGCAGGGGGTTGGCACTCCTAGTAAGGGGATAGGTCTGTCTTCTCTGGGCGGGAATGGCCCAAGACAGTGTGCTCTGAAGCTGATACCTGGTGAAATTTGTTCGTGAAGTGGCTGAAGCATGTAACCAAGCTGACTGGTGAACTTGTCCACATTTTCCTTTGCAACTCACCCAGATTCCCTTAGCTGCAATCTCTTATTCCCAGGAAACTGGATGCAACCATTAGGCAACTTTTTAGATGGCAAACACTACAATAGGCCAGTCATCCGAAATTGAAAATTCCCTGTCATGATGTACCTAAGCAGTGCTGGGGACCTTGGCTGAAGTTGCTCTTTGCACTTGGCCTTTCGCTGAGCTAGAGTCGGGAAGGTGGTGGCCGGGAGCAGGGAGTGCCTACTTGGAGGTGGTCTCACTTGCATGTAAGACACTGTTTTCTTTTGCTTTAGACTTATGATCTGGACACTGCCACTGCTTGGCACCTAGTCTTTCTCTCTCTCTCTCTCTTTTTTTTTAGAAGTAGAAAAGTACATTTAATATAATATCAAGTAATAGCTGTACATAAGCAAATGTACATATACTAACACGTAACTTTTAAAATATAAAAAACACAGGTAAAAGTGCAGTTGCTATGAGGAAAGAAAGTTCCATGAACTAAAATGAATTACATCCTAACACAACTCTTAATGCACACAAGTATACTACATCAAGAATCAGGTATTTTCTTTCTTCTTTTTTTTTTTTTTTTTTTGAGTTGGAGTCTCATTGTCACTGAGGCTGGAGTGCAGCGGCACACTCACAACCACTGCAGTGTTGACCTGCTGGGTTCAGATGATCCTTCTGCCTAAGCCTTCTAAGTAAGTAGAACTACAGGCATGCGCCACCACGCCCAGCTAATTTTTTAAATTTATTGTAGAGATGAGATCTCGCCAAGTTTCCCAGGCTGGTCTCGAACCTATGAGCTCAGGCAATCCTCTCACCTCGGCCTGCCAAAGTGCTGGGATTACAGGCGTGAGCCATCGCACCAGGCCCACCTAGTCTCTCTGACAAGCGGAGCCAAAAGGTTACAACCCTATTTGACTCATAGGGTTATTTTTGGTAAAAAAAAACAAAAAAAAAACCACACACACACACACACACACACACACACACACACACACACACATACACACACACAGATCATTGATGGTATTAAACATGTGGCACAAAAGCCTACTGGTTGCCACCGACATACTGGAAGGGAACTCGTTATCTGGTCCCAGGATTGTTCCTGACATTGCTCAGTGTCCATTTTGGCATAACAGGCTTTCCTTAGTAAGAGAGATCAGGAGATAACTTAATTCAAGTGGAAAAAAAGGGCATTGACTTAACAAATGGAAACTGTAACTACTCAAGGGGAGTTCTGGACGGCTTTCTTCTTTCCTTGGGCCTCTTCATGTTATGCTTTACAAGAGGCCCAGACAATGAGGAATCCTGCATGCCATGATTCAGAGACCAGCAGGTGAGTGAGACCACACCGCCACAGCTACAGGCACCAGCTCAAAAGGTTTGTGAAATACGGCCAGGACACAGTGAGGCAGGTGCAGCTCACAAGTTAAGGGTGTGTCCCTAAACCCAATAATCAAGAGAAATGATATTTATTTTATTTTTTGAGACAAGTTCTTGCTTTATTTCCCAGATTGGTATGCATTGGTGCAACCACAGCTCACTGTAACCTCCATTTCCTGGGTTCCAGTTATCCCCCTGCCTCAGGAGGTGGAAGGATCACCTGAGCCAGGAGGTTGAGGCTGCAGTGAGCCATGATTGTGCTACTGCACTCCAGCCTGGGTGACAGAGTAAGACTTTGGCTCAAAAAATAAAAATATATATTTCATGCAATGTTTTTAAAAAATCAGAATTTAAAAATGTGGTACTTATACACAATGGAATATTATGCAGCCATAAAGAAAGACAAACATACGGATTTCGCAGCAACTTGAATGAATTGGAGTCGATCATACTCAGTGATCTATCACAGAAACAAAGTACAGAGTTCCATATGTTCTCATTCATAAGCGGACCATGAACAATTATAATACTATAAGAAAGGAATTGGCAGTAGTGGGAAACTGTCAGGGGAAGGGGGTGGGATTGGCAGTTGAGGGAAACTGCTAGGGGAGGGAGAGGCATACCTCATCAACAAGGGTACCTGCATAATCAACATTTGTATACCTAACCCTGAATTGTATTCCATATCTTTATAATAATAAAAAAATAAATTTTAAAAAAGAACAACCTGGCTCCAGACCCAGAGGCTTGGGCTAACAACATTGGTCAGAAAAAAAAAATCAGAATCAATGCCCCCCAAATTAATGATGAGCAAGATATCAGCATTTTAAATAAAAAAGGATCAGTTACATGCTGTGCTGAGCCATATTGGAATCTGAGGCTAAAGGAAAAATCAGTTGATCCTGATTCTGTCTTGTTTGAGATGTAGATAGTTTGTTCATCATGGATTCTTTTGGGCATTGATTTGCTGCATTGCCTCATTTTAGCCTGACCCTGCATGAAATTGGATGGGTAATGGCTCAGAACAGAGCGACTTGGATGTACCAGTGGATTCCTGGGGGGAAGGGGGGTACTGTGTAGTGTTTTGGAGTGAAATGTAGTACTTACACTCCTGCACACTTTATTATTACTAAGAAGATCCAAGAAGTGAAAGGAACAAAAGAAAAAAGTCAAATACCTAGTAATGTGGCTACTGACGGAATGTCTGGTTTCAGGCTCTTGAGATTGGGATGGAGTCTGTTCTTTTGGTTTAATCTGGAGCCACCTGCTCCAAGACTGAGGAGCCAACTACACACTCTGATCATAATCTTTCTCTGAGTATTTGTCTGTGTCTCAGTGTTTAGGGTTTGATCTTCAGGGTCTTAAATGCTGCTGTAAGGGTACGCTCCACAAACAATCCCACAGATGATCATCCTGCAAAGGGAGGAAAGAAACTGCACAGGGGTGAAAAATCACGCTCCCCGGATGACACTCAACCCGTGAGATCTGCACAGATCTCCCCAAGGCTGAGCAACTCCCCTGACCATGAGGGGGTGCCAAGGCCACGTCCACAGTTCAGAGTCCACGTAATGGACGTGACTTTCAGGCTGCCTTCATCAGCACAGGCCTATTATCCTAGGAGACAACTTTATTGTTCATTCCATAGCTTCCAGAATGATCCATCCACTCTTCAAGAGAAAGCAGGAAACAAATTTTTACCCTAAGACTTTCTGAACCCTCGTCTAATTGTTCACCAATCCTAAACTATTATATAATGACCCTTACCCAGTCCTAACTGCTCCTACATTGAGAGACCAACCCTAACCCAAACTTCAAAGTCTCACAGACATCTTGACCCTGCCTTTCTCACCAACACACCCCATCAGTATTCTTTTGAGGCCTTCTCAGTTTCCTCTTACAGAGAAATGAAGGAAGGAGGTGGGGGGAGGGGAGGAAGGGAAGGAACAAAAAGAAGGAGAAAAAGGAAAGAAGAAAAGAGAAAGAAACAACAGTAGGTATTTCAGATGAGTTTCTATTATTGTTCTATTTATTATGCAAGCAAAGTGAAAGTGAATTCAAAAGAAAAATAATCCCCTAAAATAAAACCATTTGGGTGAATTAAAATTTCTTTTTTCCCCCCTTTTCAGTGTCTGTTAAAACAACTAATAATTTAAAATAATCTGAAGAAATCATAAACAAATCTTTGTTTCCCAAATTTTAAAAATAAATAAAGATGGGAAAATCCTAAAGCCACATCCAGCATAGGAGGATAGACTGTTGCAGGATTATGTCATTCCTAAACTTAATCTGAAAACAAAATCAATGCTTCAATGAAAGCTGTTCCTCTACTCCAAATGTCTCCTTCCCCAGTCAATATTAGAACATGGAGGATTATTCAAAGAGCATTTTCTGAGATGAATATCTGAAATAAATTTGAGAGGTAATCTTAACCTCTCAGCATATAATATCACCATTTACAGTCCAAGAGACTTCTGAAAAGTGCAATATCTCTGTAAGATCCATTTTTATCTTCTGAAGAACTGAGGCAATATCTCTGCATCATCTTTCCCCAAGTTAAAGCCCATTGATTTTGGGTGGGGCAGCCATATTCCTGCCGAAAAACTACCTTTCCAAGCATCCTTTGCAGCTGGATGAGACCCTATGACTACTCTTCAGCCAATGATATGTACAGAAAAGACTGTGTATGGTTTTGCAGCAGGCTCCTGAATAGGGAGAGTATGGGCCCTTCTTCCCTTCCTTCATGCTGTCAGAGCATGTATGTAATGGCTGGAGCTGCAGCTGCAGTCCTGGGCCATGCTGCCCTTGGATGGCAAGATGGAGAACCATGAGCCTGCATCCCTGAGGACAAAACTAACTTCAACCCATGTTTACACTGCTCTTTGAGTTTTGGTTGGGGCAAAAATTAATCTTTTTTTTTTTTTTGAGTTGGAGTCTCACTCTGTCGCCCAGACGGGAGTGCAGTGGC
>NW_007252966.1:769906-777933 GCF_000164805.1 Carlito syrichta | reverse complement strand
TAGCTGGAACTACAGGCGTGCGCTACCACGCCTGGCTAATTTTTTGATTTTTATTGTAGAGATGAAGTCTCACCAAGTTGCCCAGGCAGGTCTCGAACCCGCGGGCTCAGGCAATCCACTCATTTCGGCCTCCCAAAGCGCGGGATTAAAGGCTGAGCCACCGAGCCCGGCCAGCATGGATCTTAAAGACAAATATAATAAAACATAATAAAAGCCTCCCAAATATGATCTGACCAATGGATGCGTGAAAGGAAAACAGACAAAAATCTTTTAGCAAACTAGATTTATAAGGGAACTTATTATTATTTTTGTTAACGGTTATATACTAAAACCTATAACAAGCACATTTATAACTAGGAATGTGCCGGGCAAGGTGGCTCACATCTGTAATTCCAGCACTTTGGGAGGCAGAGGCTAGAGGATTGCCTGAGTTTAGGGTTTTGTCTTTACAGTAAATCAAAAAATTGGCTGGCCATGGTGGCCCATGCCTGTGGTTCCAGCTACTTAGATGACTGAGGTGAAAGCATCGCCTGAGTCCAGCAGGTTGAAGCTGTGGTAGGCCATGAGCATGCCCTGCCTTTCAGCCTGGGCAACAGAGTGAAGCTCCAACTCAAAACAAACAAAACAAAACAAAGAACTAGGAACACCAGGTATGGTGGTGTGCACCTGTAGTCCTAGGAAATCGGAAGGCCAAGATAAGAGGATTACTGAACCCACGAGTTCAAGATCAACCTGGGCAACATAGTGAGACTGTCTCTACAAACAAAATCATTGGGAGCATTCCCTTGAAGACCAAGCACAAGATCAGATATGCACCTCATAGCTCCATAGTTAAACATGATTTGCAGGTGATGTGATCATTAAGAGCATCCACAAAATAGCACCACAAACTGCTTCCTACATTTTGTTTTGGAACATCATAAGGCACATCCTTAATCTGGTGTCCTGTCTCTGTGGATGTGCCCTGGTTGGCTTTAGGAAAGGAGACTGGAAATCCCCCAAACAATGGTTGTTTCCACAGCAGGAAAGACTTGGTTTCCACCTGCCCCCGGGAGCAGCACAAGAGGCAGAAAGACGAGACTATTCCTGCTCAAAAAGTCAGCTTTTCTATTTTTAATGTATGCTTCATACCCTTTTTATCAATACAAAAATAATACGTGTGTGTATCCCACATTCTCTCTGGCTCCACACACACACCTTGACCAAAGAAGTGCAAACTGGAATCAGAAAGTGTTCACTCATGGCATTCCATGTTGTAGGCCATTAGCTTTCAGGTTCTACACTAGCGAGATTAGTGGGACATCACATGTATTGTGCTGTGAGGGGGACAGGCTCTTAGGATTTCACCCCATGAAAGATGTCATCCTTTTTGTGAGCAAACAGACATGAGGAAGAGACCCCTGTTGTAGGTACACGTGTAGGTAAGAAAGAAGAAAAGTTGTTAACAGACTAGTTTATCATATGAACATAATTATTTGAGCAGATAAAAACAAAATGTTAATCTATCAGGCTAAATTGTGAGATTGAGATATCCAGCTACTAAATAATTATTAAATATGCCACATGCACCATATAAAAGGGAAAAATTTGGAACAGAACTTGGGAATCTCATATCTTCTAACTTGTAAAGATTTGTTCTCAGTTGAAAAAATAATAGTTGGCCAGGTGTGGTGGCTCATACCTGTAATCCCAGCACTTTGGGAGGCAGAGGCGAGGGGATTGCCTGAGCCCACGGGTTTGAAACTAGCCTGGGCAACTTAGCGGGACCTCATCTCTATAATAAATCCCCAAAAAATTAGCCAGGCATGGTGGCATGTGCTTGTAGTTCCAGCTACTTGGAAGGCTGAGGTGAAAGGATAGCCTGAGTCCAGCAGGTCGAGGCTACAGTGGCTGTGAGTGTGCCACTGCACTCCAGCCTGAGTGACAGAGTGAGACTCTGACTCAAAAAAAAAAAAAAAAAAAAATAGAAAGAGTAAGAGTTAGGTAGAAAGTAGAGATCCATGATCAAATCTGTCCAACCTGACTCTCTACCCAAATCACAGGAAGATTAAAAAAATATACAGATGCCTAGGACCACATCTGGAGTTGCCAATGCGGGGTCCTGGGACTGGGCTGGAAAGTCGAATCTTTTAAGAGTCTCAGGGTCTTTTCATTTAAAGATAGTTACACAAAACTGACTTTTAATTTCCAAAATCAGTTATGAGCAAGTTTGATGATCTCTAAATACACTAGGGGAACACTGAAATACTGAACCGCCAAGTAGGGAGGTGCCATGAGCAGGGGAGGGGAGGGAGGGCTCAGAACAGGTTGCAGAAAAATGGACATCCTGCACTCAAAGTTAAAACACCTCCCTTGTAAGGTCAGGAACAGGTGTTAACTGTCTTCTCTGAGGGGAAGATATGATTCGCAATCAAAAAGAAGATGCTGACTGGGTGTGGTGGCTCAAACCTGTAATCCCAGCACTTTGGGAGACTGAGGCAGGAGGATTACCTGAGCCCGCGGGTTTGAGACCAACCTGGACAATATGGTGAGACCTTGTCTTTACAACAAATCAGAAAATTAGTCGGGTGTGGTAGTGCGTGACTGTAGTTCTGGCTACTTGGAAGGCTAAGGTGGAAGGACTACCGGAGCCCAGCAGGTCAATGCTGGGGTGGCTGTGAGCGTGCCACTGCACTCCAGCCTGGGCTATGGAGTGAGACTCCAACACAATTTAAAAAAAGGAAGAAGATGCTACAGCATGGGTAAACCTTTATATTGTCGCACTAAGTGAGAGAAACCAAACAAGACCACATATTTTCTAATTCCATTTTAATCAAGTGCTCAGAGAAGGAAACCTGTAGTGAAAGTGGATCAGTGGGTGCCTGGCATGGGTGGGCATGGGGTGATGAAATGTCATAAGGCTGGCTTGTGGAGCATTGTTCAACTCTATAAATTAACTAAAAATCATGAATGTACACCCAAAATGGGTGAGTTTCATGGGGGTGGGAGATGCTGACACCTCATTCCAGGAGCAGGTCTGGAGCAGGCAATTTGTCCCAGCATGGGTAAGGTGTGGCCAGGTGGGAGGTTCCATGGCCCAGTAGCTGGGCCTGTGCTGGATTCTGCTGCCTCTTGCTGAACCGTTCAGAAACTTCAGGCTTTTCGTTTTCATAAACTGAAATGGTGAAACTTACAGGCTAGCAAGCAACATCAGAGATGCAGGGCCCTCCTGGTGGAGTCTCACCCAGCCCTCAGGGCCAGGAGCAGGAGTACCTCTCTGGGGCCCCTCAGAGCCCGGCAGCGTGCGACTCCCATGTACACCTAGTTTTTCTAGTGGCCATGTTTACAAAGTAAAAAGAAGCAGGTGAAATTCATTTTAATAATATATTTTATTTAACATCACATACCCCAAATATCATCACTCTGACATATACTCTATATAACAATTATCAGCAAGGTATTTTACATTCTCTCTTTCTTACAAAGCATTCAAAATCTGGTGTCTACTTTGTACTCACAGCACAATACTCACAGCCAGCTGAATTTCAAAAGTCCACCAGTGCTTGTGGCTCCTGGTCACCGTAGTGAATGGCATGTGGCCAAGGTACATAGGGTAAGGGAGGAAGTTTCCCAAGCCCGGCAGTGTCCCCCGCCCCCAATGTGTTTGCCCCCTTCCTTTCCCTCTAGCAGCGGCAAAGGAGGCTCAGGGACAGGTGGAGCCTGGGCCCAGCATTGCCTGGTGTCCATGGGATTGTTGGTGGGATTCTCCTCCCAAGGCCTGAGGAGTTGCGGTCACAGAGGGAGCCCCAGGCAGAGTTCTGGGCCATGGGACTGGTTGCTGTGAAGGGCAATGGTGGAGGCCCCGGGCCTTGGTGTCAGGAACAGCAACAGACCCAGGTGCCCAAGTCAGGCCTGACAGAGATGAACACATACCCGCTAATTGTTTTCAGCAAGTCCTTTCACTCTCCAGAGTGTCCTGGTTTGACATAAATTCATAATGGCAAGCTGATGAGAGCCAGGCTCTATTCCAAATGCTTGGCCCTGGATTCATCTGAGTTACCCTTCCCTGTCCATGCATTGGGTGGGTCATGTCATCACACCTCACAGGTGAGAATATGGCGCCAGAACCAAAGTGAGTAGGGCTGAGTGTTACCCAAGTGAGGCCTGCTGGCTCCACCACACCTGAGAGCTGCTGGGCAGGGAGCCTGTGTGTGTTGTGGTTGCCAGTCCCATCCCAGGGAGACAAGGCTGTGTCCCTTCTGTGAGCAGATGGATTGGTGTGGATTCACCTTCATCAAGCAAAGAGCTTTCTCCACTTAGGGAGTAAACCAACGCTGGAGCTTTGCCCAGTTTGACTGAGCTCCTGCCCACACGCAGGGAGCCCAGAGCAGGAGCAGAGCTGGAGCAGAGAGGGGGGAAGACACTCCCTGAGCATTGTTGACAAAAGATGTGCTTTTCTTTCCATTTCTCAAGTGCCTCAGCTAACATGGACTGCGATGAAAGGATGGTGGAGCAAGACTGAGGTTCAGAGAAGGAAGCTGAGCCTGCTCCAGCGGGGAGGGCAGTTATGTTCCAGGCCCTGGAAACCAGGTTCCTGGCAGCTAGGGCTGAGTGCTGGAACTGCACCGCCCCCTCCCAACACACTCATATCCACATGCACACATACACATGTGCACATGCAAATGCTCACACACATTCACACACAAGCACATGCAAATGTTCACACACAAGTACTCACACATGTGAACACATGTACACACACACATTCACACATACAACACATACTTCACACTCAAACTCACATACCTTCCTTCAACCACCCTCAGGAGGTGTGACAGTAGTGGCTCCTGAGCATCCTCTAGTGGCAGACACCTAGAATCCCTGCTGGAATAAACCCTGATGCCAGAGGTCTCTGGTTCATTCCCAGCTTGAGTCATTATTTCTTCAAATTTCTTTCTGTCTCGTTCCCTCCTCCTTTTCCTTCTGCTTTCTCTCCTTCTTACTCTTTCTTTTCCTCTTCTTCTTCATCTTCTTCAACACCCATAACATGTAGGCTGGTTCACTTTGGTCCTTTAGGCTCTGTTTACTTTTATTCAGTCTTTTTTCTCTTTGTCAGTCTTGATTATTTTAATGATCCTATTTTCAAGTTTGCTGATTCTTCTGCCTGTTCAAATCTGCTGTTGAATCCCTCTAGTGAATTTTTCATTTCTGTTATTGTTCTTTTCAGATCCAGAATTTGTTTCTTGATTTCTTTTTATATTTCCAGTCTCTTTATTTAAAGATTTATATTATCATTTTCTTTTTTCAAGTTGGCATCTGACTCTGTCACCCAGGCTGGGGTGCAGTGGTATGATCATGACTCATGGTAGCCTTAACCTCCTGGGCTCAGGCAATCTTTCTGCCTCAGCCTTTCAAATAGCTGAGACTACAGGTGCATGCCATCATACCTGGCAATTTTTTTTGAATTTTTTTGGTAGAGAAGAGGTCTCACTATGTTGCCCAGGTTGGTCTTGAACTCCTCAGCTCAAGAAATCTTCTTGCCTTGGCCTCTCAAATTTTTGGGAGCCTCAGTTTGTTTTATTGTTGTAAATTACACATCACATAAAACAGCATCTTGCCCATCTTTAAATGTACAGTTCAGTGGTATTAAACACATTAATAATGTTGTGCAACCTTCATCACCACCACCCTTCAGAACTCTTTTCAGCTGGTTAAAACTGAAACTTGGAACCCATTAAATATTAAATGCCCCTTCTTCCCTCCCCTGAGTCCAACGACCACCATTTTGTTTTACTATTCTAAGTATTTCTTTTTCTTTTTTTTTCAGTAGGAGTCTCACTCTGTCATCCAGGCTGGAGGGCAGTGGCAAGCTCCTGGCCACTGCAGCCTCAACCTGCTGGGCTCAGGTGATCCTTCTGTCTCAGCCTTCCAAGTAGTTGGAACTACAGGCACATGCCACCACACCTGGCTATTTTTTGATTTATTGTAGAAACAAGGTCTCGCCAATTTTGCCCAGGCTGATCTTGAACCCGTCAACTCAGGCAATCTTTTCACTTCGGCCTCCCAAAGTGCTGGGATTATAGGTGTGAGCCACTGGGCCCTGCCTTACTCTAAGTATTTCATATCAGTAGGGTCATTACAGTACCTGTTCTTTTCTGACTGGTGTATTTCATTTAACACTATGTCTTCCAGGTTCATCCATGTTACAGCATGTCATATTTTCTTTCTTTCTTTCTTTCTTTCTTTCTTTCTTTCTTTCTTTCTTTCTTTCTTTCTTTCTTTCTTTCTTTCTTTCTTTCTTTCTTTCTTTCTTTCAAGGTTGAATAACATTCCATTGTATGTTTCTACCACATTTTGCTTGTCCATGTATCTGTCGATGGATCCTTGGATTGCTTTCTAATTTTAGCTATTGTGAATATGTATTCTGCTGCTGCTGGTGGAGTCTTCTATAATGCCTGTTATATCCTCATGGTTGATGGTATTTTTCAGGGCTTTTATATCTTTAGTGAGTTTTTTTTGTAATTCTATCAATTGCTGAGAGAAGGGTGCTGAAGTTCTGACTGTAATTGTGGATTTGTCTATTTTTCTTTTTCTTTTTTTTTTCAGTTGGAGTCTCACTCTTGTTGCCCGGGCTGGAGTGCAGTGGCATACTCATGGCCACCGCAGTCTCGATCTGCTGGGCTCAGGTGAGCCTTCCGCCTCAGCCTTCCAAGTAACTGGAACTACAGACACACGCTGCTCCGCCTGGCTAGTTTTTGTGATTTATTGTAGGGACAAGGTCTCACCAAGTTGCTCAGGCTGGACGTGAACCTTCGGGCTCAGGCAGGTCTCTTGTCTCAGCCTCCCAAAGTGTTGGGATTACAGGCTGAGTCACCCCATCCTGCCGATTTGTCTATTTTTCATCTCAGTTTTATCAATTTTTTTCATGTATTTTTAAGTTCTTTTGTTTGGTGCATAAATATTTAGGAATTCTATGTTTTTTGATATATTGACTTTTCTTCTCTTTTTAAAACTTTTTATTTTAAAGATGTATTAGGCCAGTAGTGGTGGCTCATGCCTAAATTCCAGTACTTTGAGAGGCCGAGGTGAGAGGATTGCCTGAGCCCACGGATTCGAGACCAGCCTGGGCAACTTGGCAAGACCTCATCTTTACAATAAATAAAAAATTAGCTGGGCATGGTGGCATGTGCCCGTAGTTCCAGCTACTTGGAAGACTGAGGTGGAAGTATTGCTCGAGCCCAGCAGGTCGAGACTGTGGTAGCCATGAGTGTGCCACTGCCTTCCAGCCTGGGCGACAGAGTGAGACTCCAACTCAAAAAAAAAAAAAAAAAGGATGTAGGGTACAATTCAGGATTAGGTATACAAGTGGTCTTCATACAGGTAAAGTTTGGATCTCCCTTTGGTCCCCACTTTGCCTGGCTTGAGATCAGGTACCCTTATTGATGTTGGGTCTCCCCCTAACACTACCCCAGCAGTATCCCACTACTGCCAATATCTTTCTTATAATATTATGGTAAATGTTCAGGGTTCGCTTATGAGTGAGAACATGTGATACTCTGTTTTTTGTTTCTGTGATAGATCACTGAGTATGATAGACTCTAAATCTATCCAAGTTGCTATGAAGTCCATATGCTTGTCCTTCTTTATGACTGTCTACTATTCCATCATGTATATGTGCCACATTTTAAAAAAATCCAGTCCAGTTTCCATGGGCAGCACAGTTAGTTCCATGTTTTTGCTATTGTGAATAGTGCTGTAATAAACCTGCGTGTGCAGGTATCTTTTTTGTAGAATGATTTGAGTTCCTTGGGTATATTCCCAGTAGGAGGATTGCTGGGTCATATGGAAGGGTAATGTCTAGTTCTTTTAGAAATCGCCACACTGTTTCCCAAAGAGTTTGCACTAGTTTGCATTCCCACCAGCAGTACAGAAGCGTTCCTTTTTCTCTACATCCTCACCATCATCTGTTATTGTTTGTTTTACTAATGGTGGCCATTCTTAGTGGGGTTGGGTGGTATGATGTATTGGCTTTTTTTTTTTTTTTTTTT
>NW_007252966.1:742226-769736 GCF_000164805.1 Carlito syrichta | reverse complement strand
ATCCACTCACCTCAGCCTCCCAAAGGCGCAGGATTATAGGCTGAGCCACCGAGCCCGGTGATGTATTGACTTTTTAATCTTTGCATAATATCTCTCTTTGTCTTTGTGATTTTCTTTGCTTTGAAGTTTACATTATCTGATGTTAATATAAGCACTCCTGTTTTGTTTTTGGTTATTTTCATGGCATATCTTTTTTACCCTTTTACTTTCAATTTACTCATATCATTGAATTTGAAGTGAGTTTCTTATAAACATTATATAATTGATCATATTATATCATATCTTTTTTTTGTTAAGAAAAACATTCTACCGATCTCTCTTAATTGGTACATATTGACTAATTAATTTTAGATTGCTCACAGACCTATATGAAAGCTAAATCTATAAAGTAGAAAACATAGTAGATTATCTTCATGACATAGAGGTAAGACATATTTCTTATAGTACAGAAATTCAGGCTGGGTGCAGTGGCTCAAGCCTGTAATCCCAGCAATTTGGGGGGCCAAGGCGAGAGGATTGCCTGAGCCCATGGGTTTGAGACCAGCCTGGGCAACATGGTGAGACCTTGTCTCTACAATAAATCAAAAAATTAGCCAGGCATGGTAATGCCTGTAGTTCCGGCCACTTGGAAGGCTGAGGCAGAAGGATCGGTGGAGCCCAGCAGTTTGACGCTGGGGTGGCTGTTAGCATGCTACTGCACTTCAGCCTGGGCGATGGAGTGAGGCTCCAACTCAAATAAAATAATAATAATAATACACAAATTCATAATATTAGACTTCACAAATTGGTAAATTATACTTCATCAAAATTACTTTTCTTCAAAAGATATCGTTAAGAAAATGAATAGGCAAGCCACTGACTGGGAAAAAAATTAATAAAACTTTTCTGACAAATAACCAATATCCAGAATATACAAAAAACACTTACAACTCAGTAATTTAAGACAATGCAATAAAGTGGGGGAAAGAAAAGATGTAAATGCATTTCACAAATGGTCAGTAAGCACAGGGAAAAGTTCTCCACTTTTTTGGTTATCAGGAAAAACAAATTAAAATCACAATGAGCAATCACTCCACCTGGGCAAAACAGCTAAAAGGAAAAAGACAGAACACCGAGTGTTGGTAAAGATGAAGAGCAGCTAGACTAGCATACACTACTGCCAGTGGGAAAAGGTACATCTGCATTGGAAAATATTCTGGCAGTTTCTTCTAAAAACTAAACATATACCCACTGAATGGTCCAGCAATTCCACTTCTAGATATTTACCCAAGAGAAAGAAAGTCTGTACAAAAGAGCTGTTTATGAACGTTCATAGCAGCTTGACTCCTAATAGCCCCAAACTGGAAACAGTCCAGCAAGGGCAGGCAGAAGTATGCTGAATTCTCCCACTGTACCACATGTCTATGGGTTATGGATCTATCAGGGTAGATTGGCATGGCTGGAGAGTGAAGCTCCACCCATGCATGAGGATGAAGACCCCACAGGGCACTGTTGGGCAGCGATGCAGGTGACCCTCCCCAGAAAGTCACCTGCAGGACTCTGGCCCTGAGCAGACAGGCTGGGCTTCCACCCTGTGGGGCAGGACTTGGGGAGGGTGGGGAGCATGTGAACCCCATGTGTGGGGTGAACCAAGTCACTGGAGGATACCTAATATATCTCAAGGCTGAGTCAACAGCAGAGAGTTTCATAGTGGAATAATAAATCTCTTGGTCTTGGCAGAGGTCTGGTCTGTCTTCTCTGTGATTCCCTTGACTTTTTTCCTCATGGGCACAAGATGGATACCATACCTACAAATATCACCTTTTTAGATGACTACACCAAAAGCAAGAAGAAAAAAAGAGAAAAAGAGATTGCTTCTATGTTGTCCTCTCTTGATTCAGCAGAATGTCTTTTAGAAAACCTCAAGAGATTTTGTTTCGGGTCCCATCACTGTCAGTGTTTATCCCTGTGACTGGGGGTGGTTTGAGGAAGTGGCAGAGGGGTAGATTGGGTTCTCCAGTCTCCTGCACTAAGAGTTCTTTGGCGTCTCAGACCTTTCTTTTGGCAAGTAGGAAGAGGAAAATGCTATCTTTTTTTTTTTGAGTTGGAGTCTCACTCAGTCGCTCAGAATGGAGTGCAGTGGCACGCTCCTGGCCACCACAGCCTCGACCTGCTGGGCTCCGGCAATCCTTCCACCTCAGCCTTCCAAGTAGCCGGAACTATAGGTGCACGTTACCACGCCCGGCTAATTTTTGATTTATTGTAGAGACGAGGTCTCGCCAAGTTGCCCAGTCGGGTCTCGAACCTGCGGGCTCAGGCAATTCACTCACCTCGGCCTCCCAAAGCGCTGGGATTATAGGTTGAGCCACCGAGCCCGGCCGAAAATGCTACTTTTTAGGTACACAAAGAAACCATCATACCTAGGTTATACGTGTTTTGCATGGGTGTACCAAGTTTCTGTGAGAACCCATCTTGAATCCCAATACTGAACAAATATAGACATCCCTGTATAGTGACATGCAAAAATAATAATTATGTAGTTGATCAAAGAAAAGCATCACACTGGAGAATCAGAGCAAATTCTTTCAATAATATTTATTGAACACCTACTATGTGCCAGACACTTTAGGTGCTGGTAAGGTAACAGTGAACTAAACAAAGAAACAAAGAAAAACAAACTAAACAAAGAAACTGCTGGACCTGGTGGCTTATATTTGTAATCCCAGCACTTTGAGAGGCAGAGGTGAGAGAATTGCTTGAGACCAGGAGTTTGGGACCAGCTTGGGCAACATAGTGAGATTTTATCTTTCTAAAAAAAAAAAAAAAAAGGAAAAGTAATTAGCAGGCATGGTGATGTGTGCCTGTAGTCTCAACTGCACAGGAAGCTGAGGCAGAAGAATCCCCTGAGCCCAGGAAGTCGAGGTTGTGGTAAGCTATGGTCTTGCCGCTGCACTCCAGCCAGGGAAACAGAGTGAGACTCCAACTCAAAAACAAACAAACACCCCCCAAAAAAACTATGAAGAAAAAAAAAGGGAAAAGGGGGGATGTTGGGTCTATGTTAAATAGGGTGGTCAGAGATTACTTCACTAAGCAATGACATCTGAGTAAAGACCTAAAGTAGGTGTGGAGACAAGTTGTGGTGACTCCTGGAGAGATGGAACAGACAGAGAAGACACAGGAATCCGAGAGGCTGTGTGGATGGTGCAGAGTGAGCCAGGAGCAGGTGAAGTCTGGATGGGGCTGGAGGGACATTGTGTGAGTGTAGTGTACATTCCTGGAAAGGCGGGATCCTGCTGACATTTTATTTTATTTTTTTGAGACAAAGTCTCACTCTGTCACCCAGGTTAGAGTGCAGTGGCACTATCACAGCTACTGCAGCCTCTGCCTCTGGACTCAGGCGATCCTTCCACCTCAGGCTTCCAAATAGCTGGAACTATAGGCACATGGCACCATGCCCGGCTACTTTTTTGATTTATTGTAGAGACAAGGTCTCGAACCCCTGAGTTCAGGCAGTCCTCTTGCCTCTGCCTCCCAAAGTGCTGGGATTACAGGCATGAACCACTGTACTCGGCCCCTGCTGACATTTTAAGAGGGTCACCCAATGCTGTTTGTAGCCTGGATGGTAGAGCGGCAGAAGGCAGCGGCAGGGAGACCCTCCAGGAGGCTGCCCTCACTCTCTGTTGAGAGATGGTGGAGGCTTGCACCTGGGGAGACAGGGAGAGGCAATACTTGGATCCATGCTATATTTACACAGTAAAACCAAGAGGAAGATGAGTTTGAAAAAAATGAAGCAGTTAAGGTCAGCTCATAATTTTTGGCCAGAGGAACAGATTTGAGGGAAGAGGTCAGAAATTTGGGTGTGAGAATGTGATATTTGAGATGTCTCTTAGGGATTGACCAGGCTGTTACCTGAAGAAGGCTGGGATTCTGGTTCCAGCCAGCAAGACCCAGGCTGGCCATGTGAGTCTGGACCTGATAGCACCCTCATGGTGTCTGTGATGCCAGGAGAGAAACAGGATCACGGATGGGCACACGGCACAGAGAGAGGCATGGAGCCTATGGACTGAGATACTGGCACACCAATACATGGGGGTAGGTGAGAAGAGATAAGGAAAGGGAGCTGAGGAGAAGTGGAAGAGGGGACAGGTATCCTGGGACAGGTGGGGAGACAGAGGAGGAGGAACTGTGCAGGAGGAGGAGCCAGGAGGGGATGTTTTAGAGACGGTGAAGGAAGCAGTGCCAGAAAGGAGGCACAAGCCCATGCAGATACCACAAGTTAGGTCATAGGGAATCAAGGATTTGTTCTTGGACTTGGCCATGAAGCCTTATAAGCCCAGTTGATGAAACTAACTGGAACAGTTTCAAGAGTGAAGATGGGAGTAAGTATAGATTGTGAATATAGATACATTTTTGAACATATTTTGCTGAAAATGGGAGCAAAATAGAGGCATAAGAGAAACCAGGTCAAGAGGGTAATCTAAAGGGTGTTCTAAGGGAGTTTGCATCTCTACTTCTGGTGGACTCTCCGTGTGGCCTTCTCAGGGAAGCCAGACTTCAAAGCTGTCAGTGGATCCCAAGATAACTGTCCCAAGAGAGATGTCCAGGATGAAGCTGTGTTGACTTGTAGGACCTATCTCAGCAGTCACAAGCTATCAGTGGAGGCTGTTACCTAGGGTCACCCAGGTCAAGGGAAGGGGACTCAGATCCCACCTCTTGAGAAAGGCATGTCCAGATCACAGTGTGGACTGAGCATGTATGGCCACCTTTGGAAATGCAATCAAGAGCTTCTAGATCAATGTGCAGCCTTAATCACAACCCATTAAAAAATATGTAGCTCATCTTGTTGATAAGTTTTTCCTTATATATTTCCAAAAATGCCTTTTCCCCTAACTCCACTCTCCCATCCAAGAGAGGTGGAATCATTCCCACCTCCAAAGGCAGATTTCAAGCTTTGAGGTCTGGAGATTTGAATTCCCACTCCTGTTTTGCCACCTATGAGCCAAGTGGCCTTGGGCAAATCTCCTAATCTCCTGAACCTCGGTTTGATCATTAAAAAAATGTGGGTGATAATAATACTTTTTTTTTTTTTAAAATAAACACTTATTGAGTACTACTACATGCCAGGCCTTGTACCAGATGCTTGGATGCAGTGGTTGACAAGCATTGCTCTTATGAAGCTCACATGCCCAGTGGCTGTGCCGCCTCCTGAATTATTGAGAGAATCCAATCAGATGACGCAGGACATATATACACTCCACCCAGGTCTGGCCCATAATGACCACTTGAGGATGCAGTCATCATCATCATCGTCATCATCATCCACTCTCTGGTGCTCTCCTTCCTAGGACAGGCAAGATAAACATGTTCCCATGAACTATGATGCCCATGAATCCCTAAGACAGGGACCTTGAACCTCAAAGCAAGAGTTTGAAAAGGAAGAATAGGATTGGCTAGGGAAGAAAACAGTAAGAGCATTTCCAGTGCATCATCGTCAGCGCCATAATCACTTAAGAACAGTTAAGTCAAGCATGAAATTAACAAGAAGCAGAAATCTGGGTTTCTTCCACTCAAATCTCTGTGGCTGGGGTTTACGTTTGTTGAGATAAATGTCCTTCATGAGATTACCCTGTGCCTCCAAGGAGACATTATTCTCATTAATGGTACACAGAGTGCAGGCTTCCATAGCAGTCCCAGCCCAACAATTTCTGACCAAGTGACAGTCTCCCTTATCTGTCCATGGCAACTAAGATGCCATCAACTCTCTTTCTGCAGAGCCCAGACTGCCTCTGACCAACCTTCATTGCCTGGACACATGTGAAAGAGCCTGGGGTGCAGGTGGGGACACAGGACTTCTCCAGGTGTCTCTGTCCTACTTCTAGCCTACCCTACCAACCCTTGACCAGTGCACCCAGCCTCTAACCTCTGATTCAGTGTGGCCACATCATCCCACCTCCCCAGGTGCCCAGGGACATACTTTAAGCCATATACCTATGCTAGCTGGCATGGCCTCTGCCTCCATATCTAAAATGGGATCCTTAGCCTACCCCAAATAAGACACCTACAAAATTTCATCATTACTGAAAGATTTGGAAGACAAGTTATGACATCATTTTTACATCAAAATGTAGCCAAGAATGCAACCTCACTTGCTCTTTCTGGGTCTCCAAACCACAACCCCAGCGCCTCCAGTTATGTGGATTTACTCACTCTTCCTGCAAGGGGTGAAAAGAGGTTGAGGGGCCAGAGCCTACTGGGTAAAGTCACATCTCCCAGCCTGACACCTGAGCTGCCTCCTCCTGCCTACTCCCTGCTGCCAAAAGTCCCTCAGCTGTAGCCCTCAGTCCCCAGCCTTCCCCCAAAGGGCCTTGTCTTTCCCTGCCTCTGTCCCTGGGAGGATTCTCCCTCCTTCCCTCCCTCCCTTCCTCCTCCCCTTCTCCCTCCCTCTTTTTCTTGTCTTTCTTCTTTCTTTCTTTTTTTTTTGTAGAGTTGGGGTCTTGCTGTTTCCCAGGCTGGAGTGCGATCATGGCTCACTGCATCCTCGAGCTCCTGGACTTGAGGGATAATTCCACCTCAGTCTCTTGAGTAGCTAAGACTACAGGTGTTCACCATCATGCCCAGACAATTTGTTTTTATTTTTTTGTAGAGACTATGCTGGTGTTGCTATGTTGCCCAAACTGGTCTTGAATTCCTGGTCTCAAGCAATCTTCCTATCTCAGCCTTTCAAAGTGTTGGAATTACAGGTGTGAGCCACTGTGCCTGGCAAGGATTGTTCTTTCTCATTCACTTTTTTTCTGAGTTGGAGTCTCACTTTGTTGCCCAGGTTGGAGTGCAGTGGCACGCTCGTGGCCACCACAGCCTCGACCTGTTGACTTCAAGAGATCTTTGAGCCTCAGCTTTCCAAGTAGCTGGAGCTACAGGCACGTGCCACCATGCTTGGCTAATTTTTTGATTTATTGTGGAGATGAGGTCTCGCCAAGTTGCGCCAGCTGGTCTTGAACCCAAAGGCTCAGGCAATCCTCTCACCTCGGCCTCCCAAAGTTCTGGGATTCACTTTACTAGCACAACACACTCCTCATCCCTAAAGGGAAGATGGCAAGGGACCACAAGTACGCTGCCTTCTGTGTGCTCTCAGCTCCAGACAGCCCCCCTGTGGTTACCCTTTGAGCCTCAGTGCAGGGTGGGGGAGAACATGCCTGTCCTGGCTGGACCCTGTTCTCCCCATTTTTGTTTCTCACTCCCCAGTCTGGGGCTCTGGGAAGGTGGCCTGCCACACACAGGCAGGGAACAGGATTGGCTGTCCAAGCCCAGAGGATACCAGTAACCCACAGGTGTTCCTTGGACCCAGAGGACTGGCAGGATCAGCTCAGCAACCTTTAGCAATGTAGTGCTTTGCCAGGCAAGAAGTCCAAGGTCTTCAGTCCAGGCATAGTCATCAGGCCTGAGCCCAGTTGCAGGAAAGGGAAACTGCACCTCACACAGTTTTCTTTCTGGTGCTTGTGGAGCTGCAGAACTCGGGGTCTCAGAGACCCTAGAGTCCAACGGGATCTTTCTACTGGGGGAAGGTGCACTCCAGCCCAGGGAGGAGAAGGTCCAGTGCAAGGTCCCCAGTGGCACAGGGCTGCCACAGGATGGAGGTAGGTCTCCTGCAGCACAGCCTGGGGCTCACAGCCAGACCCCTCCTGGATTCTGACGCTGTAGCATCATCTTCTGGTCCTGTGAGCAGGGAGAGCCATGCTGAACACCCCAGGAGTTCACAGTGGATGATGCACACAGCCCCAAGCCCTCCAGAAATGTTTTCTTGGATATGAGGCAAAGTAAAAAAAAGAGCACTGGCTTCAGAACCCCAGGTCTTGAGTTCAAGTCTTGTCTCTGTCTTTCATTGCCTGTGTAACCCTAGGGAACTGACTTAACTCATCTGAGCATCTGCCAAATTGGGTTAGAGCTGTCCCACTGGATTGAGGGGTGATGAGAAGACGGCACTGCCCTTTTCTACCCATCACTGGCCATTTGGATTTGATACGAAAGACGGTTTACACTTCATCAGTTCTGAAACACACTTTCACACCTCAACATTTCAGAGTCAGGACACCTCTCTCCATTGATAGTCTTGACTTTCTGTTGGCTAGGTGGCAGGTGACTTAGTGCATGTTACTCCTGGGAGCTTGACTGGATGTCCACAGCCCTCAATGTTTCTATCAATGAGTCATTAGAGGACTACGAGGAGGCAGCCGGAGTCCTGAACAGTGTCTGAAAGTTCTGCTGACATCTTCTGGTAAGATCGGAAAGCGCCAGCTTCAGATCTTGCAGAATGGGCATGGAAGTGAATGCAGAGAAAGATAGTGGATGCTTTGTTCAGAAATGCCACATCATCCACGTGCCTATTGACAAAGAGGACAGCATCCAGTGTGTGAAAAACCTGGACATTGACGTCTCAGAGTCAGAAAAGAAACATTAAGGAAAAGAAACATGTGTTTAGGGAAAGAAAAGGCAATTATTTCTTCTGCTCCACGGGGAAGTTACCTCAGAGGATCACCAGGAGAGCACTTGAGTTCTCTCTTCTTTATGTTCCAGGAGGATTTTGTGACTTGGGACAGCAGCCCACAAATCTATGCTATAAGCATCACCAAGACTAAACAGGTGCTTTTATTTATTTATTTTTACATTTATTTGTTTGTTTATTTATTTATAAGATATGGCCTTGCTCTATTACCCAGGCTGGAGTTTAGTGGCATAATCACAACTTACTGCAGCCTCAGCCTCCTGGGTTCAAGCAATCCTCCTGCCTCAACCTCCCAAGTAGCTGGACTGCAGGCACACTCCATCATGCCCTGCTAATTTTCTGATTTTTGTAGAGCTGGGATCTTGCTGTGATGTAAGGCTGGTCTTGAACTCTTGGCCTCAAGCAATCCTCTTGCCTTCACTTCCCAAAGTGCTGGAATTATAGAAGTGAGCCATGGCGCCCGGCCCCAGTAGGTAATCCCTCTTCCCCCAAATCATGGCTTAATGCAGCCTTGACCTCCTAGGCTCAGGCAATCCTTCTGTTTCAGCCTCCTGAGTTTCTGAGACTTTAGGCACATGCCACACACCCAGCTGATTTAAAACATTTTTTTTGTAGAGATGACGCCTTGTTATATTGTCCAAGTTGGTCTTGAGCTCCTGGCCTCAAGCAATCCTCCTGCCTCTTCCAAAGTGCTTGAACAGGTGTGAACCACTGTGTCTGGGTAAGCAAGTGATTTTAAATGTAAACCTGTTCTTTGTTTTGAACCAAATCAAATCCTTTCCATTTCCATTTGACTACATTCTAATTGCACATATACGCGAACATGTTCTGTTATTTAAAGCAAGAAACCATTCAGACACAGTAGAAATTCCCTGCATTGGCTGCCTGCTCCCTGCCTCCAAGCCCAGGGCCTTCTCCGGAGATGACACAGAGTATGTGTCCCTCCTGACAGTTTTTGCTTATTTTACTTTTACATAATTTGGGCTTCATCTGTGAATAAACACAAATTGTTAATGTGAACAGTGTACTGTGGATTCATGTTTCTGCAATATGAGTTCTCCACTTAACTATATAATCTTGGGAAAACCTCTCATATTAATGCATATAGGATGACCTCACATCTAAACTGCTGAGTAGCAATCAGTTATTTATACTTTTTCATGCTGATAGACATTGGGGTTCTTTACATATTTGTATTTATATTATCTATAAATAATGTTAACTATACAAACATTCTTGTATATTTGTAAGAAGTGGAATTTTTTGGTTTAAGGGATGGCACATTTAAATTTTAGTAGCTATGGCCAAATTGCACTCCAAAAATGTGATTCTTATTTTTACTCCTAAATATTTTCAATATTTACAGTTTTTACCAAACTGGTGAGTATCTTCAGGTTGCGTGTTTTATTATGTCTCTTGGTTGTTTGTGTTTCCCGTTCTTTGACTTACTTGCTCAATTCCCCTTGCTGATGAGTTGCTGAATTTTCTTCACTGATGTGTCAGGAACTATTTTGCCTGCTATAGATGTGGCCTGTGTTGCCTCCACACTGTAACTTGTTCTTTAGGTTTGTAATTAGTGTCTTTTATTCTAGAAAAAGTTTTTGTTTTTAATTGGATGTGGTCAATGTATTAGTCCTTTATTTTACAGGTTTTGCAATTTGTGTATTTTTTGCTTTGTTTTGTTTTGAGACAGAGTTGCACTCTGTCGCCCAGACTGGAGTGCAGTGGTGCAATATCAACTCACTGCAGCCTCGACCTCCTAGACTCAAATGAGGAGTCTACTCCTATTCTCCAGAGTAGTTAGAACTACAGGCGTGTACCATCACGCCTGACTAACTTTTAAAAATTTTTTGTAGTGATGAGGTCTCGCTATATTCCCCAGGCTGATCTATAACTCCTGGGTTCAAATGATCCTCCCACCTCAGTCTCCCAAAGTGCTAGTAGTACAGGTGTGAGTCACTGTGCCTAGCCATAATTTGTGTCTTAGGAATGATTCTCTTACCTTAATATATAGCTTTTTATATTTTCTTTGCTTATATTTTTGGATTAAAAAAAACTTATAGTTTTGTGGGAATCATTTAGATAAATTTATCATCTGGATTTGTTTTAGTGTTGTGAGATAGCTATCTACCTTTATTGTTTTACGAATGTATAGTCAATCAATCCAGTACCATTTTTTGAACAGCCCATATTTTCATGCTCTTTTAGTTTACAGGAAGTTCCTAAATACATAGGCCAGTTTCAAGACATGATTCTGTTTTCAAATTGAATATCTACTCTATATATTTATTCTTACATATTATTTTAATTATAACAATTTGTTACATGTTTTTGTATATTACAGGGAATTCCTATCTCATTCTTTTCTTTGTCATGTCTGTCTTGATTAATCTTGCACATTTTTTGTTTTGAATACTAGAGTCTGCATGTCAATTTTGTAGAGAAAATCCTATCAGTTTGATTGTAACTGATGCTGAATTTGAATTCTACACTAATTTTGGGGGAAAACTAACATTTGTATCATATTTAGTCTTCCCATCAAGGAACACAGTATATCTCTCTATTTATGCAATTTTAAACTAAAATACATTTATAGACATGAGACTTTAGAATTTTTTTCATATAAGTCCTGCCCATTTTTGCTGGGTTTACCCCTAGCTGTGCTGTAACAATGTTGCTATTATGAATGACATTTTTCTTTCATATGTTATAATTCATCATTACTGATAACTAGGAGGTCTTGGTGTAGACAAGCACATAGTTGACTTTGTCCTAATTATTCTAATAGTTTGTTAGTTCAATTTTCTAGGTAGAAAGTCATGTTATCTGAGAAAAATGACACTGTATTCTCATTTGTTTTAATAATTTATATTTTTCTACAAATTTCATAATATTTATGCTTTCAAACCTTTCACCACACATATTAGCCTACTATGACTTATTTAATTTCCTTCCTTCTCTTTTATCTTTCGCCATATTGCCTGTCTGTTTTCTTCCCTTTTATCCTGACCCTGACCAGGTTGTATTATTCAGGTTGGAAATGTGCATGCACAGCACTGAGCCTTGAACTGCATGCATCCAAACTCAGAACGTGACTACATTCTGATGACCCTCTTTGAGTTTTGTGAATTAATGGTGTGAATTTTTTCCTATTGAATATTTGATTTCTATTTAATTACTTTCTGTTGTCTTTTCTATCCATCATTTTCTATTTTGATGCACTTTTTAATAATTCTAAGTTGTTATTTGTTTATTTATTTATTGAGTTGGAATCTTACTCTTGCCACCCAAGCTGGAGTGCAGTGGCGTGCTCACAGACACCACAGCCTTGACCTGCTGGGCTTAGGCGATCCTTCCGCCTCAGCCTTCCAAGTTGCTGGAACTACAGATGCACGCCACCATACCCGGCTAGTTTTTGTGATTTATTGAAGAGATGAGGTCTCACTAAGTTACTCAGGCTGGGCGTGAACCCCCCAGTTTCAGGCAATCCTCTCGACTAGGCCTCCCAAAGTGCTGGGATTACAGGCTGAACCACTACGCCTGGCCAATTTTAAGTTCTTTAAGGAATATTGCTATCTTAACAATAGTAAGTCTTCCAATCCATGAATGTGGGTTGTCTCTCCATTTACTTAAATTTTTTTTTGTTGTTGTTGAGTTGGAGTCTCACTCTGTCACCCAGACTGGAGTGCAGTGGCCGCTCCCGGCCACTGCAGTCTCAACCTGCTGGGCTCTGGTGATCCTTCTGCCTCAGCCTTCCAAGTAGCTGGAACTACAGGGGCGCGCTACCACACCCGGCTAATTTTTTTTTTAATTTATTGTAGAGATGAGGTCTCGCCAAGTTGCCCAGGTGGGTCTTGAACCTGCAGGCTCAGGCAATCCACTTACCTCAGCCTCCCAAGTGCAGGATTACAGGCTGAGCCACCGAGCCTGGCTCATTTATTTAATTTTAATTTATTCCAATTAGTTTGTAGCTTTCAGTGTATGAATCTTATACTTCTTTTGTTAATTTTGTTGATAAATATTTGATTCTATTTTTAGTTATCATAAATATAATTTGTTGTGAGTTGAATTGTGTCTCCTTAAAATTTATATGTTGAAGTCCTAACCCCTGGTACTTCAGAATGTAAACTTACTTGGAAATAGAGTCACTGTAGATGCAAATAGTAAACTTAGGGTAAGGTCATATTGGAACAGGGTGGGCCCTAATCCAATATAACTGGTATCCTTATTAAAAAAGGAAAATTTAGGCCAGGCGTGGTGGCTCATGCCTATAATCCCAGCACTTTGGGAGGCCAAGGTGAGAGGATTGCCTGAGCCCACGGGTCTGAGACCAGCCCTCGTCTCTACAATTAATCTAAAATTTGGCTGGGTGTGGTGGCACATGCCTGTAGTTCCAGCTACTTGGAAGGCTGAGGCAGAAGGATTGCCTGAGCCCAGTGGGTCGAGGCTGCAGTGGCCAGGAGCGTGCCACTGCCCTCCAGCCTGGGTGACAGAGTGAAACTCCAACCAAAAAAAATTTTAAAAAGGAAATTTGGACACAGACACAGGCACACAGAGAGAACACTATGTGAGGACTGGAGTTTTTTCTGTCGCAAACCACAGAACCAGCAGAAGTAAAGAGAGAGTCCTGAAAGAGATTCTTCCCTCACAGCCCTTTGTGAGGGAACCAACCATGCCATTACCTTGATTTTGGAATTTTCTAGCTTCCAGAACTATGACAATACATTTTTTGTTGTTTGTCTGTTTGTTTTGAGTTGGAGTCTCACTCCACAGTCACCGCAGCCTCCTGGGCTCAGGTGATCCTTTCACCTCTGCCTTCCAAGTAGCTGGAATTACAGACATGTGCCACTACACTTGGCTAGTTTTTTAATTAATCGTAGAGATGAAGTCTCACCAAGTTGCCCAGACTAGTCTCAAACACGTGGGCTCAGGCAATCCTCTCACCTCAGCCTCCCAAAGTGCTGGGATTGTAGGCGTGAGTCACTATGCCCGGCCTAATCCATTTGTTTAAGCTACCTGGTTTGTGGCATTTTGCTATGGCAACCCTAGCAGAATAATATAGGATTATTTTCTTAATTTTATTTTCAGATTATTCATTGTTAGTGTATAGAACTACAGCTGATGTTTGTATATTTGTCTTATACCCTGCAACCTTATTGAACTCATTATTAGCTTTTTTTATCAATTTTTTTAATGATATTGTGGGGTACAGTTAAGGGTTAGGTATACAAATATGCTTCATTCAGGCACCCTTGTTGATAAGAGGTGTCTCCCCACATTATTAGCTTTAATAGTTCTGTTTGAGTGTGTGTGTGTGTATTCCTTAGGATTTTTTATGTACGAGATCATGTCATCTGAAAACAGAGATAGTTTTATTATGTCCTTTTCAATCTAGATGCTGTCAAGATTTGTAATTGAATATGTTTTGGCTTTCTATTCACTCACATCTCTCTGAGGATATTAACTATGTGTATTCCGAAGTCTTATTCTGTTTGCTCAATGAACTCTGGGTCCTTGCATGTGATTTCCGCTGGAAGTGTTGGTTTCCCCTTTTGTGGTGCTTGTTTTCCTTGGGAGTATGTTAAATCATGACTTTGTGCTCATCCTCGACTTTGCCATTTCCTGTTTACCCAGCGGGAATGTCCTGTTTCTTCCTGTAGCCCCCTGCCCAAGGAACGTGGGAGTTGTGGTTTGTTGTGAGCCCCTGAGGTGGGGGTTCCTGGAGTGGAGTTACTGCCCCCTTGGCTCTGTCTGGCCTCTGAAACCCAAGTGCCCACACCTTCAACCCCTGTCCCAAAGCAAGGGAAGGAGGAGGACAGAGGGCCTGACTGCCCTCCACTGCCCCAGGGTCTCAAAGCCATCCGAGCCCCAGCCTCTCTTTTTCTTCCTCCCAGAGCCTGCAACACAACTCCCCTCCTCTCCAGCAGGAGTCTCTCAATTCATGTTTTATTTTTTAAAAATATATTGTGCTGGTCTATCAATTGTGGCCACAAGAGACTAGAAAACTGACCTCCTTGGTTTCATCCTGTCTTCTCTAAAATGGTGTAACATTCCTCTTTAAAAAGGCCAGCAAGATAACGAACATAGGGCACATTTGGCAGGACACCTTGTGCACTGAGGTGCATTCAGATGCCCAGGACCGCCCATCATCTCACTGCAGGCTGGTTGGGAGGTGCCTGCGCCTTGCGGCCTGGTGGGGCAGCCAGAGACTGTGAGACTCAGGGGAGCAGAAAAGGCCCAGGGGCTTCTCACCCTGGGTTCTAGAGCCACCAAAAAACTCTGCTGCCTTGTGACAATACCCAAGGGAGCCATGCCCTGTGGTGGCAGCACCCGCGTGCATCTTAGTGTGTCCTGCTCACACCCCTGGTGCATGTGTGTGCCCTTGCGTAGACACTGACATGCCCCACACGGACCCAAGCACAGACACACTCGTGCCTGAGCACCCCACATCTACACCCCTGGTCCTCAGCAGGAGTTACTTTATTCTTTCTTTCTCCATTTCTACCCTTGCTGTGTCTTTGTCTTTCCCTGTCCCTTTCCTGTTCTTTCTTAAGGAATCCTTCCTTGATTCTGTCTCCCTCTCAGCTTTCACTCAGCCTCCACTGGGCTGCATCACACCAGTCAGTCGTGCTGCAGGAAGAGCTGGGAAGTCACTTAACCTCTAAAGTCAGGTCTCTGCTGGGTCAGCCGCACAGCACCCAGGGGAGGCGCACCCGCCCCACTACCCCACACCAAGGAGGGCTAGTGAGGATGAGGTGTACACGAGATGTGAAAATTAGGAGCAGAGGGCCTGCTGCAGTAAGCCTCCTGGACAAAGTTGCTGTTATCCCTGGAATGAGGTGGAATGCTTACTTTCCCATCCCTTAGCTCATGCAGGGGCTCAGGGGCCAGTTGTGGTTCCACTTCTAGAGTCAGCACAGGAAGCTCTACAGTCCAGTTGGCTGGGGGCCTGGAGGCGTGACCCTGGATGAGGAAGGTCCTGCAGCTGGGATGGAGATGTGAGCTCTGCCTGGTCCCGGTTGTCAGCTGGAAGGAGTCTCCCAACCCCTCAGCTGTCTCCTTCTCTGCAAAATGGCTACCTACCTTCCCCAGGGGATGGGAGTGCTGCCGGACTGGAGTGGCCATCTTGCTAAGTGAACACAGGTCTTCTTTTGCATTTCCCACTATGGCTCCTGCTTCCTCCATCCATTTACTCTCCACTCCTTCATTCATTCAATGAGCATTCACTGAGAGCCTGCTGTGTGCTGTGTGCCGGACACAGCACTGTGTATTTGCACAAGCACATGCCCAACTCGAACTGGCCCTTTAAAAACACTTGTTTTGCCTGTCGTGCCCCCTCTTTCTAGGGGCCTTTGTTTTATGGGTCCCGCCAACTCAATGACTGTTGGCTGTTTCCTGGAAGCTGACATTTCAGAGAGATGAATCAGTAAGATGGAGAAACCTTCCTAATCAGTTATGATCTGTTTAGATTTAAAACAATATTGTTTTTGTTTGTTTGTTTGTTTGTTTTTTGAGTTGGAGTCTCACTCTGTCACCCAGACTGGAGTGCAGTGGCCGCTTCCAGCCACTGCAGCCTCGACCTGCTGGGCTCCGGCGATCCTTCCGCCTCAGCCTTCCGAGTAGCTGGAACTACAGGCGCGTGCTACCACGCCCGGCTCATTTTGATTTTTTTTATTGTAGAGATGAAGTCTCGCCAAGTTGTCCAGGTGGGTCTCGAACCCGCGGGCTCAGGCAATCCACTTACCTCAGACTCCCAAAGGCGCGGGATTACAGGCTGAGCCACCGAGCCCGGCTCTAAAACAATATTGTTAACAGCAGCACTCACATAGGAGCTTTTTATCCATGTTAGAGTTTTTTTTTTTAATCCCAATTATAAATGAGTCATTTAATTTGTGAGGAGGGGCAGAAGTTGGATTTTGACAAACACATCAAACCTCCAGGAAGACAAGAGTACTCAACTCTCTACTTCGGTTAATTAGCAGGAAGACAATGTGCCCTTTTTCCTCTGTGTGGCTTTCTTCTTTTAAGTGGAGAAAGGAGAAAGAAGGGGACCCCCACAGACTCTCAGTGTCCTGATTGGTGGAGGGTGAAGGTCCAGGGGGTGAGGGAAGCAGGTGGAACCATCTATGGGGCTCCATGTTCTTTCCTCTCCAGGAACCCACCATCCCCACTCTCCCAGGAAGATAACAAAGCACTGTTTGGGAGGCAGGACACTAACAATACTTCCTGAGAAATGCTGTCAGTCCCTGGGAGTTTATCACTCTCAAATAAATGTTTCTATGATCTAAAACCCACTCTTTGAGAGCTTGCTCTGCTGGAGTAATTAAGCATATTTTGGGAGGGTTGTGTGTGTGTACGTGCATGTGCTGTCAACTTTTGCTGATCTCTCTGGGCACTTTTCCCAGTGTCTTACAGTTTTCTCTCCTCCTTTATCTGAAGAGGTGTCTTCAATTTACTCCACCTTACTGATGTGGAGACTGCTGCTCAGGGGCACAAAGGACTTGCCCAAGTTCACACAGCCAGTGAATGGCAGCATTGGCACTGGAATTAGCAGTAGGTACTCTTGAGCTCTCTCTGTTTCTGGTTCGGGTATGCCTCTAGGGCTCCCCTCCCTTTCTAGTTTGGGACACCAGCACCTCCCCGCAAACTCCCATGCTCTGTGGGCTCCAGGCAATCCCCTCACTGAGAGATACTTTGGACTTTTAGAGACGAGAATCATGTGGCCAGGGAGGCGCCTGTGTTTACACTTCACAGTCACTGAATAGAGACCTTCTAGTGACTCAATGTCCAGAAGAACCAGGTTGAGTTTCCAGGTCTCCAACACATCTAGGAAGTCAGTCATGTTTATTGAGTATGTACCCTTGGCCAGGCACTTTTCAGTGGAATTCCTTACTTAATAACCTGGACAGAGATGTGAGAGAGGCACAGTTGTCATGTCCTTCACGGACTAGGTGAAACAATGGAGGCTGGAAGGGGTAAGCCTTGTATGTTGCGTGTGTGTTAATGTTGGCCTTCCTCATGGACTCTTGGCTTCAGGACACAGCCCTGAACATAGTCATTTGTTGTAGGACCCCAAATCTAAATAGCTTCTGATGCCACAGATAATTAAGGCTCTGAGGCTGAGCTGTTGTGTGTCCCTTACCCCAGAACTCTTGGAACCATGTAGCATAGCACAGGGACATTGGTGGGAGACAGATCTGGGTTAGAGTACCAATTCTACCACCACTCACTGGCAGTAACTTAGCCTCTCTGAGTTTTAGTTTCCTGTCTTCAAAATGGGAACAACAGAGAATCAGAAGAGAGAATGTAGGCAAAGGAATTAGTGTATGTGGGCTGTAGGAAGTAGTAGAAGGTAGCTCCTCAGGAGGAAAAGAAGGAAGTATTGCATCAATTGGTGAGGGTGGGAACAGAGAGTTTAGGTTTGAATGGAGCTCTGCCAATCACAGCAGTCATGTTTTGGCCTCATCCCAGTGGGACCTTCTTCCTTTTATAGTGACTCCTACTGCTCCCAGGATTTCTCCATTTAAACGCGGACTAGAAGCCAGGCACAGTGGCTCATGCCTGTCATCCCAGTACTTTGGGAGGCTGAGGTAAGAGGATTGCCTGAGCCCAGGGGTTCAAGACCAGACTGGGTAACTTGGCAAGACCCCGTATTTACAATAAATAAAAAAATTAGCAGGGCATAGTGGCGCACACCTGTAGTTCCAGCTACTTGGAAGGTTGAGGTGGAATGATCAACTGAGCCCAGCAGGTTGAGGCTACTTTGGCCATAAGTGAGCCACTGGACTCCAGTCTAGGTGACAGAGAGAGACTCCAATTCAAAATAAACAAATAAATAAATAAAATAAAAAAATAAAGGTGGACTAGTAAAGGCACTTTCATTCTCACACCAAGGGCTCTTGGAACACTCAGCATCCCAAGGTCAACTGTGTGAGTAGGAAAACCAGGGAGAGATGTGTGCTGTCAGCCAGGAGGCAGAGCCAGGAGGCCAATCTTGTTGGACATGCAGAGCTTGCCACTTTGGGGAACACATTGAATATCTCTTTCCAGGGAAGTTGTCTAGACCCCAACACATGACACTCATTCATGCCAGTTGTTTGGCCTCCTGACCCATAAGGTGCTGGCTGTGATGATGTGAAGGGGCTCGTCAGTGCCTGCGGTACCTGGGCACACCCCTACCCTCAGCCTGACTCCATGCTAGCAAAAAGAAGGTCCTTTCCTCATATCTAACATCCAGGAATCCCAGGAAGTGCCACCCTGGGTGCTGTCCTCGGTGCTGACCAACACACTCTTCCTTGTGGCTGGCTGCTAAGAACCCTCAGGCAGAGTGGGGCTTCCAATTTTCACATAAAGCTGAATTAGGCTGCAGAATTACATGGTCCTTAGTCTTTAAGACAGCTGATGCCAAACACCACCTGGCTGTCCTCAGCCTCGGAAGTGGATGCTGAGGCCTTGTTTGGACCTGTTCCTTGCAGGGCAGCTGCAGGAGTACACTCCTCTACTCCAGAGCAGTAGCTCTCCGGAGCAGAGGGACATCAGTCTTGGCTATTGCCCTAAATAAAAATTACCTTGATGCTGTTCTCTTTTCATTTCCATGTAATAAAAGCAATACCTGTTCTTCTATGAAATGAATGCCAGCCTTGAGTACAGAGGGAACAGGAATCCCCACTACCTCCTGGACCAGGGCTTTCTGGCTTTGCCATAGGACTTCCTAGCTCAGGATGAGGACTGAAATGCAGAAGTCCCTGCACCTTGCCACTCTGGATGAATGACCCTGGTTCAATCATGCTTATATCATCTGTAAATGTCCGAGACTGTATTTCTAGCATACATTTTTTCATGGAGCTGCTTGGGTGAAGTGAAAATGGGGAGGGGGCTGTGGAATCTCATACTGTCTCTTCCTACTCTCTTCTTACAGTGGCTCTTCCCACTCAGTCTCTTCCCACTCCCCAGGGACCCACAGAGTTACCCTGAAAACCTAGAAAGAGCCTTTTATAGCTGCAGCTTTTGAATGGGTCCTGATGGGTTGAACTGAAAAGTTCAGCCTGGGGGCATCTTGAAGGGCCCAACCTCCCCTACCTTCCAGTTTCTCCTAGCTCTGGTAATATGGAAAAGAAACACACTATGCAGTAGCTTCAGGTACAAACTCTTAGCCCAGATGAAAGAAAGAATGTCTCTGTTCAGAGAATGTACCCATAATTATGCTCCAGAGGCAAGAAGAACATTTGTCTTTTGTACTTGATTCAACAGAGTTCCAGATAAAGTGTCTATAGTTACCTGCAACTCTAACTTCTTTCCAAATTTCTATTGAAATGGCCAAGAACAGAATACAGAAATAGGAAAAGCATCCATTAATGTCAGAAACTGGAGATGTGTGACACTGACAAATCAGAAACTTGAATATTCAAGATATTCTTCCAGAAATGGATAGGACAAGACCAACTAAAAAGAAAGCCTGTCCCAACCCTTGGCAGAGCCCCATGACCATCCTTACTATGGAGATCTAGGAACTAGAGGTAAGGCAAGTGGGGTATATCTGGATTCTACCCTCCTCTGAGGAGGGACTGGAGCCTTGGGTCACTGTAAATGTAGGGCATAACGTTGCACTTGATTTGTGTCCAATAAGAAGGGTGACTGCACTAAATAAAGAATGGGGCCACTGCCCAACTATGGTTGCCAAAACAAATATGATTAAAAGCAGTGGCTGTGATTAGGTAAAAAATGTGTAGGTTTTCATCCAACCCTCAATAGCTGAGTGATTAAGGCTACTTGGTCATCTCTGAATCACAATTGCATCATCAGCTTCATCCATCAGTGAAAGTTATCTTAGAATCCACTTCATGGAGTTGTGAGAATTAAATAAAATAATTCACGTTACAGACAGCACAGGGATAGTTCCTAGTAGGTAAATATTAGTTCCCAAATATAGCAGTGGTTTCCCACATCGGGTGAGCAGGATAATACATTTATATCTATTTATTTGTAACAGAGAAATTTAGCTTTACTAATAGCTAGTATGTAACTGACCTGGCACCTGTCTTGATCAAATGTCAGGTGGATTTTGATTTTTGTCTGGTAAAGGCCACCTGCCGTGGCAGAGCAGGAAACCCCACTGCAGAGAGAGGACAGAGGTTCCCCACGTGTTTCCTGCTTTCAAAATTTTACACCTATTGCCGATTCCATGGACCCAGATAAGGATATGCATAGATTATTTTCTTAAATATTTGAATCTTTTCTTGTAATGTCTTTGTCTGGTTTGATATTAGGGTAATTCGGGCCTCATCGATTGAGCTAGGAAATGTTTCTTCTGCTTCTATCTTCTGGAAGAGATTTTATAATTTCTTGTTTAAATGTTTGGTAGAATATGGGCCTGGTGCTTTATATTTTGGAAGGTTATTAATTATAGATTCTATTTCTATAATAGGTACAGGCTTATCCACATATGTTTATTTCTTCTTGTGTGAGTTTAAGCAGTTTGTGTCTTTCAAGAATTGGTCCATTTCATCTAGGTTACCAAATTTGTGGGTATAGAGTTGCTATTTAATATCTTTTTAATGTGGAATCTGTAGTGATGTCCCCTTTTCCATCTCTCAGGAATATTAATTAGTGTCTCCTCTTTTTTTTCTTAGTTAGCCTGGCTAGAGACTTATTGATTTTTTAAATCTTTTTAAAGAACCAGTTTTTAAAAGAAACCATCAAGAGAGTAGGGAGACAGCCTACAGAATGGGAAAATATATTTGCCAACTGTTTATCTGACAAAGCCCTAACATCTAGGATCTATAAGGAACTCAAACGCATCAAAAGGAAGAAAACAGCGCCTTCAAAAAGTGGGCAAAAGACATGAATAAACATGGCTCAAAAGAAGATATACAGGCAGCCAAAATACACATGAAAAAGTGCTCAGCCTCATTCACCATCAGAGAAATGCAAATCAAAACCACACCGAGATACCACCTAACCCCTGGAAGAATGGTCATCATTAATAAGACAAACAACAACAGATGCTGGCGAGGATGTGGAGAAAAAGGAAAGCTTCTACACTGCGGGCGAGGATGTGGAGAAAAAGGAAAGCTTCTACACTGCGGTGGGAATGCAAACGGGTGCAGCCTCTTTGGAAGACAGTGTGGCGATTCCTGAAAGAACTAGAAATTGACCTTCCATATGACCCAGCAATTTCCCTATTGGGAATATACCTGGAGGAACTCAAATCATTCTACAAAAAAGATACCTGCACACGCATGTTTGTTGCAGTTGTATTCACAATAGCAAAAACATGGAACCAACTGTGTTACCCATCGAAGCCGTACTGGATAACAAAAAAAAGTGGTACATATACATGATGGAATATTATGCAGCCATAAAGAAGGACAAATATATAAACTTTACAGCAACTTGGATGGATTTGGAGTCGATCATACTAAGTGATTTATCACAGAAACAAAGAACAGAGTTCCATATGTTCTTACTCATAAATAGAACTTGAACAATTATAATGCTATAAGAAAGCAATTGGCAGTAGTGGGAAACTGTCAGGGGAGAGGGGATGGGCTTGGCAGTTGAGGGAAACTGCTAGAGGAGGGAAGAGCGTACTTCATCAACAAGGGTACCTGCATGATCAATGTTTGTATACCTAACCCTGAAATGTACCCCACATCTTTATAATAAAAAAATTTTTAAAAAAGAACCAGCTTTTGGTTTTAACTTTCTCTTGATTTCCTGTTTTCAATTTCATTGATTTCTGCTCTAATTTTTATTAGTTCTTTTCTTCTATTTACATTTGATTTAATTTGCTCTTTTTTTACTTTAGTAAAATGATAGCTTAGATTATCGATTTTATTTTTCTTCTTTTCTAATATATGCATTCAATGTTATAAATTTCTTTCTAAGTACTGCTTTCACTGTATCTCACAAATTTTGATACATTGTATTTCATTTCTATTTCATTAAAATATTTTAACATTTCTACTGTGATTTCCTCTTTGACTTATGTGTTTTTTAGAAGTGTGTTGTTTAAATGTCAAGAATTTTGGAATTTTTCCAGCTATCTTTCTGTTATTGATTTATAGTTTAATTGCATGTGGTCTAAGAGCAGATATTGTATAATTTCTATTATTTTAAATTTGTTAAATATGTTTTATGGTCCAGAATGTGGTCTACTTTGGTGAATGTTCCATGTGAACTTGAGAAGAATGCATAATGGGCTGGTTGGTTAAAGTAGTCTATAGATACCCATTTACCCACTTGATTGATGGTGCTGTTGAGCTCAACTATGTCCTGACTAATTTTCTGCCTGCTGAATCTGTCCATTTTGATACAGCGGTGTTAAGGTCTCCAACTCTGATAGTGGATTAATCTATTTCTTTGGCAATTCTATTAGTTTTTGGCTTATGTATTTTGATGTTTTGTTGATAAAGGAGTGTTACATCTTCTTGGAGTATTGACACTTTCCTTTGTCATTATGTAATGTCTCTCTATATCCTTGATAACTTTCCTTGCTCTGAAGTTTATTCTGTCTGAAGTTAATGTAGCTCTTCCTGCTTTCTTTTGAGTGCTAACATGGTATACCTTTCTCCATTGCTATACTATTATTTATTTTATTTTATTTTTTATTAAGTAGAGATAAGGCCTCTTTATGTTGCCCAGGCTCAGACGGTCCTCCCACCTTGGCCTTCTGGGATTACACGCATGAGCCACCGTGCCCAGTGTCCATCACTTTACTTTTAATCTATATATGTCTTTATATTTGAAGTGGATTTATTATAGACAGATACAGTTGGGACTTGTTTTTTGATCAACTCTACCTACTTCTGTTTTAATTAGTATATTTAGTATTTAGACCATTGGCATTTAAAGTAACTATTGATATATTTGGATTGATATCATTTATCTTTTTTACAGTTTTCTGTGTTGTCCTTGTTCTTTGTTATTACTTTTATCTTTCACATTTTTTTATACTTTTTTTTTTGAGTCAGAAGGTCTCTCTCTGTCAGCTAGGTTGAAGTACAGTGCCATGATCATGGCTCACCACAGTTTCAGCTCCCAAGTAGCTGAGACTACAGGTGTGTGCCACCATGCCTGGCTAACTTTTTGATTTTTTGTAGAGATGAGGTCTTGCTAGTCTCAAACTCTTGGGCTCGAGCAATCCTTCTACCTTGGTCTCCCAAAGTGCTGGGATTATAGGGGTGATCCACCAAGGCTGGCTACACTTCTTTTTAAAACTTATTTTTTAGTGGTTGATCTAGAGTTTTCACTATATATATATATTAGCTAAAAAATATATATATATATATTTTTTAGCTAACCTAAGATCACTTTCAAATAACACTATATCACTTCATGGGTAGTTCAAGCACATTACAATAAAATATTTCTAATTTCTCTCTCCTGTTTCTTGTATTATTGCTGTCATTCATTTTACTTTTACATGAGCACACACACACTATACACATGCATATACATGTAAGCTCCCATGATTGAATATATTATTGCTGTTATTATTTTGAAGAAACTTATATCTGTTAGATCAATTAAGAATAAGAAAACTAAAGGTTTTATTCTACCTTCACTTATTACTTTTCCAATTCTTTTTCTTTCTTTATGTGGGTTCAAGTTTCTGACCTATATCATTTTCTTTTTCTCTGAATTCCTCTTAACATTTGTTGCAGGTCTACTGGCAACAAATTTCCTCAATTTTTGTTTGTCTGAGAAAGTCTATTTCTCCTTCACGTTTGAAGGATAATTATAGTTTGGTGTTTTTTTTTTTTTTCTCTCAACATTTTCAATATTTACTTCACTCTCTTCTTGCTTGAGGATTTGTGAAAACAGGTCAGATGTAATTTTTACTCTTGCTTCCTCTATAGGTAAGATGTTTTTTCCCTCTGGGTTCTTTAACAATTTTTTCTTTACCTTTGATTTTCTGAAGTTTGAATATGATTATGCCTAGGTGTAGTTTTCTGATCTTTTTTGTTCCTATTTGTTAGTTGTTGTTTTGCATTTATATTATGGTGTTTTCTGAGCTTCTGGATATGTAGTTTGGTGTCTGACATTAATGTGGTCATCATTGCTTCAAATATTGCTTTTCTTGATCCTTTTTCTTTCTTTACAGCCTTCCTTCCTTTTTTCTTTTCTTTTCTTCCTCTTTCTTTGTTTCTTTCTTTCTCTTTCTTTCTCTCTTTCTCTCTCTCTTTTTCTTTCTTTCTTTCTTTTTTCTTTCTTTCTTTCTTTTTCTTTTCCTTTTGATATTCCCATTATATGTATGTTACACTTTGTAGTTGTCTCATAGTTCTTGGATATTGTAACATTGTTTTTCAGTCTTTTTGCTTTTCTGTTTCAGAGGTTCCTATTGTCATATTCGAAAGCTCAGAGAGTCTCCTCTCAGCTATGTCCAGACTACAATCTCTAGCATTTCTTTTTGATTCTTTCTTAGGATTTCCATCTCTCTGCTTACATTATCCACCTGTTTTTGTATGCTATCTATTTTATTCATTAGGGTCCTTAACATATTAATCATAGTTATTTTAAATTCCTGGTCTGACAATTCCAACATCCCGGCCATGTCTGAATCTGGTTCTGATGCTTATTCAGTCTCTTCAAGCCATGTTTTTCCCTTTTAATATGCCTTGTACATTTTTGTTGAAACCTGGACATGATGTATTGAGTGAACAGAACTTCAGTAAATAGGCCTTTAGCAGTGTGATGTGGGTGAAGAGAGGAGAGGAAGTGTTCTGTAGTCCTATGCTTAGGTTTCAGGCTTTTGGCTGGCCTGGGCCCTTGGGCTGTGAACTTCCCCAGTGCTTCTCAGTTGTTTTTTACTTTTCTCTGCCTCAAGTGGGACAGGATAGCTAGAGGGGGCTGGAGTTGAGTATTGTCCTTCCCTCAGGTCAGTTAGACTCTGATGAAACACCAATAGATTAGGCTTTAGTAAAATAGTTTCTGCTGAAGGCGGACTTTATTAAGAACAGAATGGTCTGGAGTGTTTCAGAATGGTTCATTTTCCCCCTCTCCTGAGGAGATTTTTCTTTAATATTCACTGAAAGGACCTGAGAGCTCCTGGAGGTGAAACCCACAAAGATGTGGGCATCTCCCTAAGACTGAGTTCTCTTTTAACTTTCAGGCTTGTCCATACTGAGCCTCCGGTAATTTCTCAGTTATGGTTTAGCTTTTCCTACCCTATATTGGTTTCCATGAAGGTGTCTCTCCCATAAATTGTGATTCCCTGCATCTGCCTGTCTCCCCAGCTTTTGGGGCACCAGTTTGCCCTGTGACTTCATTTGTCTGATGGAGTAAGAAGAGTTGATTTTTCATTTTGTTTAGCATTATACTTGTTAGGACACAGTGGTGATTTCTAAGCTCTATATGTCCTGGATTGAAAGCCCAAATAGTTTTCTTTTCTTTTGTTTTGGAGTGCTCATCTCAGCCTCAACTTGCTGGGCTCAGGCAATCCTTTCTCAGCTTCCTGAGCACCTGGGACTACAGAGGTATGCCACTACATCTGGCTAATTTTTTTATTTTTTATTTTTAAATAGAGACAGGTTCTCACTATGTTGCCCAGGTTAGTCTTGAACTCCTGGGCTCAAGCAATCCTCCTGCCTCTACCTCCCAAAGGGCTGGGATTAAAGGCATGAGCCACTGTGCCTGGCCACCAAATAGTTGAAATTTTTTTTTTTTTGAGTTGGAGACTCACTCTGTTGCCCAGGCTGGAGTGCAGTGGCATGCTTACAACCACTGCAGCCTTGATCTGCTGGGCTCAGGTGATCCTTCTGTCTCAGCCTTCCAAGTAGCTGGAACCACAGACATATGCCACCAAACCCAGCTAATTTTTTGATTTATCTATCTATTTATTTATTTTTGAATTGGAGTCTCATTCCACAACTCAGGCTGGAGTACAGTGGCACGCTCACGGCCACCCCAGTAATGACTTGCTGGGCTCCAACAATCCTTCTGCCTTAGCCTTCCAAGTAGGCAGAACTACAGGTGGGCACTACCACACCTAGCCCATTTTTGATTTATTTTAGAGACAAGGTCTTGACAAGTTGCCCGGGCTAGCCTCGAACCCACAGGCTCAGGCAAACCACTCGCTTCAGCCTGCCAAAGTGCTGGAATTACAGGCTGAGCTACTGAGCCTGGTCTTTTTTTTTATTTATTGTAGAGACAAAGTCTTGTCAAGTTGCCCAGGCTGGTCTTGAATCCCTGGGCTCAGGCAATCCTCTCGTTTCAGCCTCCCAAAATTCTGGGATTACAGGCATGAGCCACTGTGCCTGTTTCAAATAGTCAAATCTTTTTTTTTTTTTTTTTTGAGTTGGAGTCTCACTCTTGTTGCCCAGGCTGGAGTGCAGTGGCATGCTCACAGCCACTGTAGCCTTGACCTACTGGGCTCAGTTGATCTTTCCACCTCAGCCTTCCAAAATGGCTTACTGTAGAGCTGAGGTCTCACCAAATTGCCCAGGCTGGTCTTGAACTCCCAGGCTCAGGCAATCCTCTCATCTTGGCTTCCCAAATTGCTGTGATTATAGGCTGAGCCACCACACCTGGCCAAATAGTTGAATCTTAATGTATTTTGTGAGAAGAGGTTGAATGGCCATGAAAATCCTCTGTACCATAGAGGTTTCCTGGTTACCACGTGGCAAATTACTGAAAGGATTTATTGAAATTCATAATGTTACACCTTTTTCTTTGACAAAAGGACAAGTGTTCCAAATTGCTAGCATTAATGAAACATTTTCTTGACCCTTAAATGTGATGAAAAATGACTGTTACCTCTCAAGGAACGGAGAGACATGGCCAAATTTGAGTGTTTGAAATCACTGGTGAGTTATTGGTGAATTCAGCAAGAATGATATTAATCCAATATTTAAGGTACGGGCAGAGTGAGGGGAATGAGGGGTGGAGATAATTAATTCTGCTAAGAAGCCTGGCTCTGAATGAAGACAGGTAAGATGGGACCTGGGAGACATACAGGGGTCCCAGGTATTTTTTGAAGAGGAAGCTTACATGTTTTTTTTTTTTTTTTTTTTTGGTTGGGGTCTCCCTCT
>NW_007252966.1:734033-742106 GCF_000164805.1 Carlito syrichta | reverse complement strand
GGGCTGATTTTTTGATTTATTGTAGAGATGAGGTCTCACCTGCCCAGGCGGGTCTTGAACCCACAGGCTCAGGCAATCCACTCACCTCAGCCTCCAAAAGACGCAGGATTACAGGCTGAGCCACAGAGCCCGGCTGAAGCTTACATGTTTAAATGGAGGACATTAAAAAGAGAGAGGAAGAGTGTAGGATGGCAGACTATGCCACCCCAGGATAAGACTGTAGGATGACAGAACATATCACCTGTCAACCTTAAAGAGTGATTTTCAGAAAATATGATTAAGTATAGGATTTATTCAATTGCAAAGCTTGAGCATAGCCAGCTGGAAAGCAGACTCTAAACAAACAAGATCAGCATTTTAAAGTGGCAAGGTTAAGGTTTCACTTTTTTTTTTTAGTTGGAGTCTCACTCTGTCGCTCAGGCTAGAGTGCATGCTCATGGCCACCATAGCCTCAACCTGCTGGGCTCAGGTGATCCTTCTGCCTCAGCCTTCCAAGTAGCTAGAACAACGGGTACGTGCTACCATGCCCGGCTTATTTTTTGATTCATTGTAGAGATGAGCTCTCACCAAGTTGCCCGGGCTGATCTTGAACCCCTGAGCTCAGGCAATTCTCTCGCCTCGACCTCCCAAAGTGCTAGGATTACAGGCTTGAGCCACTGTGCCTAGCCAAGGTTTCACTTACATAGACAGTTACCAGAATTGCAACATTTGTCATTCAAGGCCAATACATACGTTACAGTGATTTCACTGGTTACAGCATACTACATTCCAACTAAGAGTACTTTAACATTCTGTGAGAAGGAATAATGATCTGAAGAGGATCTTATCTCTGGTACTGCAAGGTCTTTTGTAATCATTTACAGGGAAAAGCAGAAGTTGCAGCTGCATGCTATGTGATTCAGACAATGTAGCCACATTCCTCTCAAGGCTCAAAACAGCTTAAAGTTCTGACAGCTTTAATTTAAAATTATTTAATTTTGCATACACCAAAATATACCTCTTTGGCACGAGCATTATTTTGAGCTGATTATTTTGAGAAATAGCAGATTCAGAAGAAGTTCTAAAAACAGCATAAGTTACTCTTTTATAACAGAACTTTATAAAGGAAATCTTATTTGTAAGGAGGTCTTCCTCCCTGTACCAGGAAAGAAAGGATAACTAAATCACAAGAGAGTGTAATCAATGGAGAAGGCACTGAATTAAATCTGCATAACAAATGTTATGCTTGTTTATTCTGCTTTTCCTGGTCACATCTCCATAACTGACCTCCCCACACCCTTCTTCTTCTTCTTCTTCTTTTTTTTTTTTTTTGGTGATTTATTGTAGAGACAAAGTCTCACCAAGTTGCCCAGGCTGGTCTCCAATTCGCGGGCTCAGGCAATCCTCTCGTCTCGGCTTCTCAAAGTGCTGGAATTACAGGCTGGGTCACTGTGCCTGGTTCAGAATTGGTATCTTTTAAAAAATTTATTTATTTATTATAAAGATATGGGGTATAATTCAGGGTTAGGTATGCAAACATTGATCATGCAGGTACCCTTGTTGATGAGGTATGTCCCTCCCTCCTCTAGCGGTTTTTTCTTTGTCGTAGCTGAAGATGATATTAAAGACCAAGCTCTAGCCACCTGTGTGTTTACTCATTCCTGAAATCGCCCATGTTTATATGAGATGTACATGTTAATAAATTTATATTTGTTTTTCTTTTATTGTAACAGGGGCCCCGCCTGAGAATCTAGAAGGTGTAAACTAAAAATAAAATTCTAAGTCTCCCACTGATGGAATGGACCCCCTCTTGGCCAAGCAGACCCCAGAAAAACCTTAAAAACTGAATTCCCAGCCATGATGGGAAGGGAGGTCAGACATGCCTTGTTATACTCCCTTCCTTTTGGAGTTTAGGCATGACAACTGACCAGCGTTGATGTTAAAATAAATATCATAAGACTAACAAAATAGACTCTTTTGACAGTAAGATACCAAATTATAAACAGGATCTAAAGCCAAGTTAGACAAGGGTTAAGTTACACACTCCTACAGGTCACTCTGATTCAGTGTATTTCTTAATAGACTTCCTTGTCTTAAATATTCCTTTCTGCTGACTCCACATTTTTAAACAAAGCATATTCTTTTAACCAACTGCAAACTAAAGGATCTCTGAATGTGCCTATAGCCTGTAAACCTCTTCTTCAAGATATTCTGCCTCTCAAAATATCTGAACTGTATTGTACTCACCTGTTTTTGGGCCATAATTAACTGTAGATAACTGAAATCTTGGAAAGTGAAGTCATGGATAAGTGGGGGGTTGCCATATTTACTCAAATAATAGACCAAACAATATTCAATGTGAATTAACGCAGTTACACACATCAACATGGGCAAATCTTACAAACATTGTACTGATGATATAAACAAGTCACAGTAGAAAATATAGAGTATGATTACATCCACAAAAGGTAAAAAACCAGCATACTTATCTAGAAGTGAACGTTTAAACAGAAGCAGGAGAATAAACATCAGGATAATGTTACCTCTGGGAGGAAGAAGGTGGGCAAAGACACAGGGCTTCTCAGGTGCAGGCAGCGCTCTATTGCTTACCTCCAGTGGTGGCTTCATGGGTGTTCTTGTTGCAATTTTTTTTGAAATTGTACATGTGCATTTCATATACTCCTTCTGTATGTAGCACATAGTCCAAAATTTTTTTTAAAGAAGAGATAGAAACATAAAAAGGATGACTGAGAAATGTTGAATTCTCAATTTTATTGATGAATTTATTGTTAATTTGGTGTCATAGCAGGGCCACATGATTTCCTGTACAGCACTGAGATACTGAAGAGGACACTTGGAGAATGTGTGGTTGGACTAGTCTGTCACTGGAGTTTTGCCAGGTGAGAGACATGAAAGTAAAAGGATCAGGAAAATGTAGGGTATTGGCTAGGGAATAATTGAAAAACGATTCTATGGAAAAAACCTGAAAGGGCTGGCTTGTGGAGTCAAGAGGGGGAAAGCTGAAATGCTGGGAAGTCCTGATTTGTGGGGGCAGTGTGGGGGTGCTCAGTGATCTAGAGGACCTGGTGCAGTCAATGATTCATGGACATAGTGGGAGTAAAGCACTCCAGCCTGTGCAACGGTGGTGATGGGGTCCACCTTAGATATCGTGATGAGGAAGGACATTTGGGGCAGGGCAATGACTGGATATGGCAGTAACAGTGGGTGGCTGAAGTGTCATGAATATATGGATTTTAGTTCCTATAGCCTGAAGAATTCCCTCTACCCCAAAGCCCCAAACAAAGCAACACTCAAAGCACTACAGTGTCCTGCTGTGCAAATGCACCCTGGGGTGTGCTTTCCAATCCTCCTTGCCTTGGATCACAGCCACCGCCAGAAGACCCTTCTACAGAGAGTACCTTCCTGCAGCCCCCATCTCATGAGGCAACCTGGAGAGGACACTGAGGAAAGCTCCTGGCCATACCAAGCCCCTGCCTGAGATCTTCCGTAGAAGAATTTCACCATGGAACCAGGCATGTGTGCCAGCCCAAGCATGGGGAAGAGCAACAAACAGCTGGAGTGCTTTGGGCAAAAGGATTGATTGATATGCATTCAAGCTCAAAAACTGCCTCTTCCCTTTTCTCTGGCTTTTGTTTTTTTCTCTGACTCTTGGCTTTTTCCAGGTACTTTTGGCTTTATCTGCAGTGCATGTCCAGTTGCAAACACTTTTTATTGCCACAACCACGACTATCCTGGTCTAAGCCACCATTGTCCCTTAACTTCTAATGCAACAACCTTTAACTGTTCTCTCCACTTTCCCTGTGTACCCTACAGACCCTTTTCCATAGCAGCAGGGGGCAATGAGATACTCACTGGCAGCAATGAGTCCACCAGACTTCCCCCCATAAAAATAGATGTAGCAAAAAGGAATGGCAAACTAAAACCTCAAGGGCAACATCTGAATCAAAAGAGATGACAAAGTATTCACAAAAGCATCTAATTATATTGGAGATTTAAAACTATCTTTAAATTTACATGCTGTAAAATCCACTTTTTTGTGTATAGCTACTTTAAGTCTTGACAAATGCATAGTCATGTGACCACCACCACAAACCAAGGTTCACAAATACTTTCATGGTCCCTAAAAATTTGCCAACCCCACCCCTACGGCTAATCCCTAGTAACCATTGATCTGTTCTCCATCTCTTCAGCTTTGCCTTTTGTTGGCAAAATTGAACTGTCTTTATATGACATTCTCATATTAATGTCATATAAGTGGAACCATACAGAATGGGTCATTTGGAGTCAGACTTCTTTCACTTATATTTCTTTCCTTTTTTTTTTTTTTTTTTGAGTTGGAGTCTCACTCTGTTGCCCAGACTGGAGTGCAGTGGCCGCTCCCAGCCACCGCAACCGCAACCTCGACCTGCTGGGCTCCGGCGATCCTTCCGCCTCAGCCTTGCAAGTAGCTGGAACTACAGGCATGGGCTACCACACCTGGCAAATTTTTTTTTTTTTTAATTTATTGTAGAGATGAGGTCTCGCCAAATTGCCTAAGGCGGGTAACAAACCCGCAGGTTCAGGCAATCCACTCACCTCAGCCTCCCAAGGCGCGGGATTACAGGCTGAGCCACCGAGCCCAGCTCACTTATATTTCATGATGCATCTGAGAATCAATCAAGTTGTGTTTAATACTGGCAAGTTCCTTTTTACTGCTGAGTAGTACTCTATTGTATCGATATACCATAGTTTGTTTATCTATTCACTCACTGAAGGATTTTTGGTTTGCTTTCAGTTTGGGGCCATGTTGGATATTTTCTTTTATTTTTTAATTTTTTTATTATAGAGATGTGAGGTACAAGTAAGGTTTAGCTATACAAGTAGGCTGCATGCAGTTGAAGTTTAGGCTTCCAACTGACCCTCACTTCCCCAGATTTAGGACCAGGTATACTTTGTGTTGTTGTGTGGCCGCCCTTCCCCGCCCTTCCTCCCCTGGCAGTGCCCAGTGATTGCCAATTCCTCCCTTGTGCCAGTGTGCTAGTGTTCAGGGCCCACTTATGAATGAGAACGTGGTATTCAGTTCTTTATTTCTGTGATAGATCACTAAGTATGATGGTCTCCAACTCCATTCAATTTATTGTGAAGTCCATGATTTTGTTCTTCTTCTTAGCTGTGTAATACTCTATCATATTGTATATGTACCACGTTAGTTATTCAGTGGATTTAAAAATACCTCTTTAGGCTGGGTGCGGTGGCTCAAGCCTGTAATCCCAGCTGCTTGGAAGGCTGAGGCAGAAAGATCACCTGAGCCCGGCCGGTCAAGGTTGTGGTGGCCGTGAGTGTACTACTGCACTCCAGCCTGGGTGACAGAGTGAGACTCCAACTAAAAAAAAAAAAATCTCTTTCAGGAACTGATAGTATGTAGGATTCAATTCACTAAGAATATGGTAGATTTTGACTTGATTAACCAATTGAACTTAAGTGAAATATACAGAATATTTGTTCTTTTTAAGGATATATGAGAGATTTGCCAAAATAGAACATATTTTGGGCCATAAAAGAATGTATGAACAGATTTCAGATATCGAAATCATCTGGAGTAGCCTCTACCTTATGTGTGATTAAATTGGAACCCTGCAACAGGAGGTTAGCTAAAAAATTCCCTAATATTTGGAACTAAGCAATACTCTTCCAAATAACCCATGGCTAAAAGAGAGGTTGAAATGGAAATTTTAAAATATTTTGAGTCAAATAGTAATTTTTAAAAACTTTAAAGAGACAATAAAATAGTGCTTGAGAGAACACGTGTAGCTTTAGATGCGTATAATAGAAAACAAGACTGAAAACCAGTGAACCTAGCTTCTAGCTTAGAAACGCCCCTGAAGTAACAATACAAACATAGTAAAACTAAGGGCAGAGATGAATGACACAGAAGGCACAATAAAGAAAACTTGACAAAGTCAAAAGTTGTTTCTTTGAAAAAAAATTATAAAATTGATCAAACCCTTGCAAGGTTGATCAAGAAAAGAGAGCAAAACCATGAAGATCCCAAGATCAATGAAAAGTGGGGTATCACTACAGAGTCTACAAACATCTGAGGGATAACATGAAGATGTTATAAGCAGTTTGTCATTAAACTGAAAATTTGGGCAAAATGAGTACAATCTTTGAAAAACACAATTTGTCAAGAGTTACATAGGAAGAGGTGGATAATCTGCATGGTCCTGTATCAATTAAAGACAATGAATCTGTCATTAAAAACCTTTCTACAGTGAAAACTCAGGTGCAGACGGCTAATAATAATCTCGCTAAAGGAGCCAGGCATGGTGGCTCATGCCTGTAATTCCAGCACTTGGGGAGGCCAAGGCAGGAGGATCACTTGAGGTCAGGAGTTTAAGACCAGTGGGGACACCATAGTGAGAACCAGTTCCAAAAAAAAAAAAAGAAAAGAAAAAAAACCTCACGGAAGAATGTATTCTTAATGAAAACCAATCAAGCACAAATTTATGTTTTTTGTCTATGTTATAGTTACAAGTTATAAGAACTAACTTAAACAAATACATAATACAATGGTAGGTGGGGGTACAGATGAAATAAAATTGGCCATGTACCCATAATTGTTGAAGTTGGGCATTGGGCTCATTATACCTTTTTAGCCTCTATTATTGTAAATGTTTGAAAATTTCCATAATTTTTAAAAAGTCAGCTCATATCATTACTCTGGGCAAAACCCCCACTGCTCCGCAGCTTCAAGCCACAGTGGGCTGATGGCCCACCAGGCTCCTCCTGATCTGGTCCACCTGGCACCTCCTGACTCTCCTCTTTATCACACTCGCTCATTTTCACTCTGGCCTCCTTCCAGGGAATACTCTGCCTCAGGACGTTTGCATGTATTGTTCCCTTTGCCACAAATGTTCATTCTTCATTCGTGTTCATTCATTCAGCATGGCTTGCTTCAGTCAGACCTTTGCTCAAATGTCACCCTGTCAGCAAAGACTTCCCTGACGTCCTTCTCCCAGTGATTTCTCTAACCCAGCTGGGCCGTGGAGGTGGTGGGCACCCACCATCCCAGCTACATGGAGGCTGAGGCAGGAGGATCACCTGAGGCCGGGAGTTTGAGACTGCAGTGCCTGTGAATAGTCACTGCACTCCAGCCTGGGCAACTTAGTTAGACCCCATCTCTTAAAGCAAGCAAACAAACAAACAAAAAAACCTCCCACCCACAAATTGCACTCCTTATCCCCTCTCCCGGGGATCTATGTATTCTGACACGCAGTATTTACTTGTATTTTTATCCATTTCCTATTTCCCACAATAATGCAAACTCCGATCAGGCAGCGACATTCACAGCTGCATGCCAGTGCCCAGTCCAACACCATATAGTAGGTGTTCAAGAAACATGTACTGAATGAACAAGGTGCTCAGCCTCCTCGAGAATGGGGGAAGGGTGGCTGTGGGGCTCCTCCCCATTCTCCCATGAGGACCCCTCCACCGTGGGAGCTTCCTGGTCTGAGACTTGTCCCACATGGCCTGCGTCTGACTGCCTGCAAGAGTCACTCCGGACCCCCGGGCTTGTCGTCAGATGGGAGGGGTGACCCTTCAGAGACACAGGAGGTTCCATTCAGAGCACACAGAGCAGAGGGGTTTTGGTGTAACTTAGCAACTGCAGGCAGAGCGGGAGGGAGAAATGCCAGGTGCGGTGGCATTTGTGCTGGTTCTGCTGGAGGCCAGAGGACCTGGATTCTTCTAGTGGTCCTGGGGAAATGGGCTCTCTGTGGACTCTCTTAGGGCGGCTTGCTCGGCTGCGTCCCTGCTCTGAGACCCTGCAGGGTCACTTCACGTCCCTGTGTATATCAGTTTACCCATCTGTCCAATGGGAGGAAAATACCAGCCTCAGAGGGTGACTGTGGTGGGAGAGGGAATGACTCGAGGGACCAGGATTTGCCCACGGAAGCGCTTTCCCGGTCGCAGGCTACCGACACGGATTCTGGCCGCTCTCGCGAGTCCCCAGAGGTCCTCCCAAACGAGGTGGCCACATCAGCGTCCGGGCGTCTGTCGCCCGTCCTTTCCCGAATGAAAGCCCGGCGCGCCCGC
>NW_007252966.1:732045-733635 GCF_000164805.1 Carlito syrichta | reverse complement strand
CGTGGGCACCGCGGGCAGGTCCGCGGCCCGGGGCCTGGCGTGGGGGAGGGGGCTGGGGAAAGCCAGCGGGGGAGCTGGGGCTGTGCAGTTGGAAGTTTCCATCTGCCCTTCTGCGTTCTGGGCCCCGCGGTGGCATCTCACGCCCTTGCTGTTTGGTGAGGAATTCGGGCGTGAGCTCTGCGTTTAAGGGGAGAGGGCCAGAGGCACGGCGAGATGCCCCCCTCTGCCCCGTGGGTAAGGGTCATTTGAAGGACCGTGCTGTCTCGGACCCGGGCCTTGCGGGCGGCGGGGACCGGGCAGGTGCAGCGGGTTGGTTTGAGTGTATGTGTGTATGGGGGTGTTCTGGCGTGTGGGGAGGAATGCTTGGGCAGGTCCCTGCGCCCTGCATGTCTGGCGGCCTCTGAGTGCGGACCTGGTGGATATTTACGGAGGCCACTGCCTGCCTCTTGGGAGCCACCTGGGGGCTGAGCCCGGGCGTCTTCTTTCCGGGCTCAGAGCGGTGAGCCCACCCTCTGGTTCACCCTCCCCACTGCTGTCATTCCTCTTCCACTGTCCGGAGCCCAGCACACAGGAGTCAGGTTGGCCTGCAGGGAGCCTCAGGGAGGCCTTGGTCTGTTCCACCCCTCAGGGCTCTTCCACCTCCCTCTGGCTGCCGTCTTCCGCAGACCCTAGCCTGTCCTGGGTCTGGGCACGTCCCTGCCTGGGCAAGGGGCCTGGAGAGCAAAGCAGCAGCTCTGTCTGTCGTGAGCAGAACGCTAGGGAACTGGGAGACCACAGCTTTGACTTGCGAACCTTATGCAGGCTGCAAGCCTCTCCAAGACTCGGTTTCCCCATCTGTAGGCTGACGCCATGGTTTTGATGACTTCCAAGGACTTCCACTTTGATGTCCAGTGACACTTGGCTTTGGGACCTCGGGACCCCAGCCCAGGAAGGGGAGATCCCGAGTGGGAGGACACGGAGGACCTTGGCTAAGAGGCTGGGGATATGTGGGTGGGTTCTCTGCCCCTCCAGCTTTTGTTTGTCCTTAGGGCTGTGGATCATAGTGACCCAACCAATGCTGGGGTGCAGCAGGACCCACAGACCCTGTCCAAGAGAGGGGAGTGAGCAGTATGGACTCCCTAGGCTCCTTGGTGAAGCGCAGAAGCTGCAGACTCTTGCACATGTCTCCGGGTTTGAGAGGCCAAGCAGGTGTCCCCAGGTGTGTCTGGGGCCCAAAGGCCAGGCAGCGAGTTTTTTTCTGGGAGGCATCTTTGAGCTGTCAGGCTGATGGCTCCCTTCCACTTGGCAAATTGTAGAAATGGAACAGTTCACACAGAGCAGAGGGGTTTTTGGTGTAACTTAGCAACTGCAGGCAGAGGAGGAGGAGGGAGAAATGCCAGGCGCGGTGGCATTTGTGCTGGGCAGTGACTGGGGGCCCAGGCTGAGTAGGGAGAGCAGCACCCAAACAAGTGGTCCCCCGAGGTGGGAGGGGCCAGGCTAGGGGAAGACCAAACCTACCAGTCCTGGGAGGAGAGCCAACGGAGGCTGGGAGGCTGGGAGGCTGGGAGACTCAGGTGTGGCTGAGAGTCCCTGAGTTCCTCTGGTCTCCCT
>NW_007252966.1:695176-732025 GCF_000164805.1 Carlito syrichta | reverse complement strand
TCCAAGTATGAGAACATTTGCAATATTCAAATAGCGGCAAGAATTTTTGTAACAGGGGTGTCCGGCCCCCCCCCCCCCGTAGAATGATGGTGAAGGGGCAGGAGCGATAGCTTTTGTAGGCTTTGGGTCTTTACCACGGAAGCCAAATTTGTCAAATAGGTCTAGTGAAGGTGCTCTGTCAGTGCAGGGCTGGGGGCAGGGGCCTTTGAGACCCACCTGCTGCCCCCAGGAGAGTGGTTGGTGTTGGGATGTGCATCTCTGCATGACTCACCTCAGTGGAAGGGTCCTGAACTGCTGGGAGTGGGTCCCGGGGTGATGATGAAGGGTGTCTCCCAGATCCCTCCTGGCTGCCCCTGACAGGGCTCCTCCCTTCCCCCTCCCTCCCTCTTTTCCTCCTGAGGCCATCTGCTTCAGCCCTGGTCCTCTCTGGCTGTTTTTCTCTCAGGGCTTCCAAAAGCTGAGCAGAAATCTGCCTCCTGTAACTCCTACCCACTCCAGGCTGCCTGTCAGTTCCTTTGCCCTCGATTGCCCACCTCCTTCCTGCAGATGAGTGTTTACAGCAAGATTGTGATGGCGGGGGAGGGGGCAGGGAGGGGTACTGAAGTGGCACCCGTGGGCTGGCAGCTGCAGGGAAGGACTCTGACACACTGGTCACCTGCAGGGTCTCCTGACCTATGGGGGTCTGAGGAGGCCTGACTGTTTTCTTGAGTGTGTGTCCTTCTTGCCTCTTCCTGGGCACAGAGCTGGGGCTATGTGTATGAGACGGTGGACTCTGATTCAACCCAGAGTGGGCCAGCCACTACTAACCCATTCCGAGTATCCCTGTACTGGTGATGCCAGGAAGACCCCATCTGACAACCCAGGGCAGGATTTGGGAAGGTCAGCAGGTGTCAGCTTGATATTGGCAGGGCAGGCACCACGTGAAGGAAAGCCTGAAAGCCCCTTGGTGTCCTGGCCTGCTCAGAGTGTGGGAGGGGCTTGGGCCTTGGGGATTCATATTCTGGGACAGGCAGGCAGCGGCTGCCTCAGGCACTGTGAAGAGGGCTTGTGAGGGGTGTCAGGCCAAGAGTGGTCAGGTGTTAGGATCCACAGTGGTGCCTGTTCTGTGAGGGAGGGTGGGGCTGTGAATGTTGTATGTGGCCATCCCTGCCTGATAGACAGAGGGGAGGAAAGTTAAGCAGGGAGTGCACAGTCATATGGCCTCAGGTGTCTGAACACCAGCAAGTGTCTCCTAAGAACCACATGGGTGCCTTTGGGCATTCTTCAAGGCAGCACCTGATGGTCCTGCCCTGGAAAGCTTCTCCTCACCTCATTCATTTGACTTGGAAGCTCCTCAGGGCTCTCTCAATGCTGGGATGTGGACAGAGAACAGAGCCTGTGGTCACCCTCTTCGCCACCGTGAGCACTGCCTGGACTGGGGACTGGGGACTAGGGGCTGGAGGCCAGGCTGCAGGCCTCTGCTGCCCAGGATGGTTGGTAGGGACTTGGGGGCCTGCCTGCCCCTTGTGAGCAGGCTATGAGGTTCTCTGTTAATTCAGGGAGCAGAGGCCAGTGAAAATTCGAGAAGAGGCCTGAGGCTAGGCTTTGGTGGGCCTCCCTGACTTCAGACAGAACAACCTGGGATGGGTACTTCACAGGCCGGATGCATAGATGTCACTGCCCAGTTGCCTTGGAGTGAGTTTATTTGCGAAAAGCTTTTCCCATCTTAAAGACAACAGCAAACCTTGCTCAGCCATCTCCACCCTCCTCACTGGTGCAGGCTGACTTTGGAGATGAGCTCTCTGCTTGCTCACTCCACATTCTCACTTCCCACTCATTCCCAGCCCACACCAATCTGGCATGCACCTTCTGTGGTCCAGGGAAACCTTCTCGAGAAGCTGTGGACATCCACTGCCCCATCTCCCAGGCTCCCCTCCTTGTGTCCTGGGACACTCAGTTTCCCTGTTCCTCAGGACGTGGGTCCAAACTCTCTCCAAACTTTTGTACCATCCTTGGTGCTGATCTGATCCAACCTATTCTCTGGGTTCTGTCAGCCTGTGTGCCTGCTGAATGCCCTCCAGCTGGTCATGCACACCTGTCTACAGTCATGGCTTCCTTGAACCTCACCTGCCCCAGGACCTCCATCTAAGCATGCAAGCATGTGAGCATCCAGGTTCTTACCAGGTTCTTACCACCCTTGTATTGAGTTGCCAGCCATTCTGCTCCCCACCCCATAGACCCCTCTTCTCCTCTTTCCACCTCTCCCTGCTCACTGCTACTTCTGTGGGCCGGGCCACTGGCCTGTGGTCTGGACCATTGAAGCAACCTCCTTCCCCTTCAATCTTTTCCCTTATTTGGACTCAGAATTGGACTCACCTCTGCTGGGACTCCCTTGGTTTCCAGCCTTCCTTGAGGTACATTCCTGCAACTTTCTGCAGTGCAGGGTGCCCCAGGCCTCTCTGCCGCATGCTGTTCTCCCTGCCCCTTGGAGTCTAGTCCCTGCCCCTTGGAGTCTAGTCTACACTGGGCCTGTTGGACTCTCTAGTCCCAAGACGGTAGCTGTGCTGGTGAACGCAGCATACATTTGTGGGATGTATGTGGAAGTCTCTGAGCTGCTGTGCGTTGTGGGGTAGAGGCAGAGCTTTGTGTCTGGGAGTGCATGCAGAGGTGCCTAGCCAAGGCTACCTTGCTGTCCCTGCTTTAGGGAGAGGCGAGGGAAGCAGACCTGAGAGCTCTGGGACAGGCTGTGGGGTGGGGATGGGGGGAGATTGTGTGTGCCTGGTGACCAGAACCTGTTCAGGAAGGGTGGTGGGGGCGGGGCTGGGAAGCCAGCACCCTGCTTGTTGTCACCATCACTTCCGTTTCTCCAAGTGTCACCCTCAGACTCCACCTTGAAGAGAGTTCTCCCTGGATCTGGTTGCCGTGGCAACACTGTTAACAAAGAGTAGCTTCCGTGGAGGAGGCTGGCTCACCCAGAAGCTGAGGGGGCTGGGAGAGGGGGTGCATTCTGATGGGTTTATTAGCAAAGCCTGTTCCCTACTCCCACCAAGGCTGCCTAAATCTGGTGAACTCTCCCACTCTCTCTGCCTATGGGGCTCTCCAGGCCTCTGGTACCCAAACTCACCCAATGTGAATGTCACACAGTCTTGATTCCATTTGGGTGTGGCCTGGCTCTCAGTCACAGCTGGGGCACTGCGGCAGGGCCAGGGAGGCCTCCTCTTCGGGGGACTGGGGGATGTGCCCAGCCCCTGGCCCAGGCGCTTCGCAGAACGAGGAGCTGCGTTTTGTCCCTGTAGAAACCCAGAATCAGAGGCCCAGACTTTTGTCTGGGACTGTCTCAGCCTTTTCTATCTGCAAGCTCTGAGTAAGGCCTCCTGGGCTTCGTCTTCTCCTTTCAGGGCTACGGTCTGGATTAAATGAGGAAGTATTGTGTATGCAGTTCTGAGATGGACAATGGGTGAGAACTAGAGCTTAGCAGACTTGACTTTGCTGGCTGAGGAGAGCAGTGTTGGCCCTGGTTGCTAGGACCCAGGCCTCAGAGCTGGTGGGGGTGGGGGTGAGGGAGAGGGGGCAGAGGGCTGGAGGCTTGGCAGGTGGACCAACTGACAGGATTAGACTGGGAAGGGGTTAGAGACTCATACAGGAGATCCGGGAGTTCCTATGGGGTATCTTGATGCTTTCATGAGTTAATTACGCAGAACAGGCAGGAGGCTGCATCAATTATTCATTTTATTATTGTTGTGAGTAGTGGGTGGCTTCCTGCCTGGCTGGGGGAGGAGTGGAGTCCCCTGCAGACCAGGAGTGGACAGGTGAGCATAGGCTGTCCCTGGAGAGCCCATATCCTGCCCACATTGCCCATTGCAGGCAAGGTCTTTCCTGCTCAGCCCCACTACAGGGAAGGGGCCTTCCATGCCCTGTGCCCCTTCCTCCTCTGGCCTGGGTATCCCTGGGAGCCGGGCTCACCCTGACCAAGCTGGTGCTCAACAGACCTGCTGTGAGGTGACCTGTAGGCACCTGGGACTTAGGCGCAAGGGTTGACAAAGGTCGGAGCTGGCAGGATTGGCCAGGGGTCTGAACTGTTCTTCATGGAAAGGCCAGAACCACTTCCAGAGTGGGCAGGCCTGGAGGGGAGACATCCACAACCTGACACTGCCTGCCCCTAGAGGTGGATGTCTGATGGGCACTCATAGAAGCGCAGTCAATTGTGGCACATTCATGAAAACTGCAGGCACACTGGCCATGAAAACACCTTAATAAATATCAGTGAAGCACTATCATTCAGATGTTGTTTTTTTGACTGCAATGCAGTTGTGAGAAAAAGTAATAATAAAACACATAACTCTAAAAAAAAGGCCACATATTTAGAAAATTCTAAATGTATAAGCAATGAATCAAAGAGGAAATAATGGGAATTAGAAAACACTTAGGATTTAATGATAAAAATATAAAGTGGGATACTTGTGGGATGTGGCCCTTACGCACTACAGACCTGTTACCTGCTGACTGTCTGGATAGCCCATGTTCTTGGAAGAGAAGTCCATGTTCAGGTATTTCCTCCTTGGCTCTCCAAGATGGAAAAAGTTGGGAGGCAGGGGGCCGGCAGCCAGGCCTCCTGTGGACTCTAGATGCCTCCCTGCCAGGGGTGCTTGAGAGGGGTACGGATCCTCTGGCTTCTCCATGGGGTCAGGCCAGGGCCGGGTCTGGGAAGCTACCTGGCCCATGATCATGGGGAGACTGGATTTTTTTGTTTGAGTCAGGGGCTCACTCTGTCACCCAGGCTGGAATGCAGTGCTATGATCATGGCTCACCAGAGCCCCTACCTCCTGAGCTCAGAAGATCCTTTTATCTAAGCCTCCCAAGCAGCTAGAATTACAGGCACATGCCACCATGCCTGGCTTATTTTTTGTAGAGATGAAGTCTCACTATATTGCCTAGACTGGACTCGAGCTCCTGGGACTCAAGTCATCCTCCTGCCTCAGCTTCCCAAAGTTCTAGGATTATAGGTGTGAGCCACTGCACCCAGCCAAGACTGGGGTTTTTCTTTGTTTGTTTGTATATTTTGAGTCAGAGTCTCGCTGTCACCTAGGCCAGAGTGCAGTAGCATGCTCACGGCCACTGCAGCCTTAACCTGCTGGGCTCAGGTTGATCCTTCTGCCTCAGCCTTCTAAGTAGCTGGAACCACACGTGAGTGCCACCATGCCCAGCAAATTTCTTGATTTGTTGTAAAGACAAGGTCTTGCCAAGTTGCCCAGGCTGGTCTTGAACCCCTGGGCTCAAGCAACCCTTTCACCTCCGCCTCCTGAAGTGCTAGGATTACAGGTGTGAGTCACTGTGCCTAACTAAGACCAGGGGTTTTAAAGTAGTTCTCTGGGTTGTGATAGCCTTCAGGATTCAGCTTCAGGGTAACACAGTTCTCAGTCCTGGAAGGTAGGATACCAGGTGTGTCCTGAGGTTGGACTGAGACGAAGGGCTTGTGTGAAGGACCAGGGACACTGTCAGGAGAAGACATGGGAAGGGATCTCCAGGACAGGACCAATGTGAGGCAGGGCCCCAGGTTGTAAAGTGGAGAGGGGAAGGAACAGGAAGCAATGTGGTGGAGGCCAGAGCCCTTGGCCTACCCTGTTCACGCCCAGGCTCCAGTGTGCTGGGCATATGCAGGGGACTCCATGTGTGCACATTTACATGAAGCTGCTGGGGTGGGAGGTCCCTGCTCAGCCACTCTCCTAAGGGCTCTACTGGGTGTTTCACTATCATGTGACTTTATTTATTTATTTGAGTTGGAGTTTCATTCTGTCGCCTAGGCTGGAGTGCAGTGTCATGCTCAGCGGCCACTGTGGCCTCGACCTGCTGGGCTCAGGTGATCGTGTCACCTCAACATTCCAAGTAGCTGGAAACTACAGGCAAGCACCACCATGCCTGGCTAATTTTTTGATTTATTGTAGAGACAAGGTCTCGCCTTGTTGCTCAGGCTGGTCTCGAGCCCTTAAGCTCAGGCAATCCTTTCTCCTCTGCCTCCCAAAGTGCTGGGATTATAGGCATGAGCCACAGCACCCAGCCATGTGACTTGATTTAATGAGCTTTTTTTTTTAAATGCCAGCATCATTTTATCATTTTGCTGATGAGCCTCTAGGGTTTGGAGAGAGGCACAGAGGCCAGATTTGAGTCCAGGTCTCTCCCCTGTGTTAAGGAGCACTTTGGAGAGTGGGTGGCCTGTTTCTCTGTTGCTTCCCTTCATCTTTCTGTGCCTTCCTGCTGCTCCCTACCACTGCAGCCCCTGAGCTGGTGGCATCTCCCCGCCTGTGTGCCTTCCTGCATGCAAACTCCCAACTCAGGTCTCAGCTCCGAAGGCCCCAGTAGGAAGCGCCTCCATCTCCTGGGACTGCTGAGGTGGCCCTACTTTGGACTGTCAAGCCCTGGGAGCACGTCACAGCAGCATCTGGCTTTTGAATCTTTCCTGTGTTCTCTCATCTCATCCAGTTCTTTGAGGGTTGTGACTTAGGTCAGTACCCCAGATACAGGCCTGGGACAGGGATTCTTATGCAAGGGTGCTTCTTAGAGAGGGTATGCTCTCAGGAGACATCTGTAAAGGAGTGACAAGCACCCAGTGTGGAGGCTGGACAAGGGTGTAGTTGCAGGTAGTCTGGCCTGACCACACGGGGACTCTGGAGTATAAACTGACTACACCGTTGGCTTCTCTTTGAGGTAGAGGAGTTGAGGTTTGGCCCCTGTGCTTGTCAGCTGTTGGTTGCTGTCCCCTCCCATCCTCTGGAGAAGGCTGCAGGTGAGGGTGGATGGCCGCAGCCCTGGGGGAGTCTGGGTGGGCCCAGAGCAGGTCTCAGAGGGCACCATTACTACCCCCAGGCAGAGGCTACCTACTTTGCCTACAGTCTCTCAGCCAGTGCTTGGAGGGACTTAGGATGCAACCTCAGGTACAGCCTGCTCCTGGCTCACCCAGTACCCACTATACCTCTGGGATGTCTGTCTTCTTAGGGTCCACTTGAGTATCTTTGGGTTCTGTTCTATGGTGCTTGCTGCTGGACCCCAGGACCAAGTGCTGTGGTGGAGTGGTGCTCAGAGGAGCTTTTTCTGTTTGTCCAGAGAAGGATTAACTGGCAGTCAGAGATGGGATACAGAAACCAAGGCCAGCCCTAGGCCAGTGAGAGTGGTATGGGGTGGAGCACTGGCCTGGGAGTCCAGGGGCCTATACATCAGCCCCAGTTTTCCTTCCTTCCTTCCTTCCTTCCTTCCTTCCTTCCTTCCTTCCTTCCTTCCTTCCTTCCTTCCTTCCTTCCTTCCTTCCTTCCTTCCTTCCTTCCTTTCTTCCTCTCTCCCCCTCTTCCCCCCTTCTCCTCTCTCTCCCTCCCTTCCTTTCTTTTTGAGTCAGAGTCTCACTGTAACCCAAGCTAGAGTGCAGTGACATGCTCATGGCCACCACAGCCCCGAACTGCTGGGCTCAGGTGATCCTTCTGTCTCAGTCTTCCAAGTAGCTGGAACTACAGGTGTGTACTACCATGGCCAGCTAATTTTTGGCTTATTGTAGAGACGAGTTCTCGCCAAGTTGCCCAGGCTGGTTTCGAACCCTTGGGCTCATGCAATCCTCTCACCTCTGCCTTGTAAAGTGCTGGGATTACAGGTGTGAGCCACTGTGCCTGGCTACCCATTCTTTCTTGACTCCTGTCCCCAGCTGTCCTGCCCAGGTCTGTTGGCGGCAGGGGGAACGTGCCAGTGAGTTCTTTCTTTCTGGCTTTCTAGGAGGGTACCAGCTCAGAGGTGGCAGCACATTGGCTGCCTGGAAAGCCTGCCTGGTGTGGGGAAGCTGTACTCAGTGAATGGACGATGAGGGTCATTGTGGGGGTAGGTGGCACAAACAGAAGGAAGAGGTGGCACTGTCCTATGGACTGGCCTATGAGAGTGTTGGTCCAGCAGCCCTGTGGCTCCACAGCCCACCCAAGCCTGCCGGGCCCCTCCAAGGCTCCCTGTTGTCTGCACCTTTCAGCCTACCAAAACCAAGCTGCTCTCCTTCCCAAGGGACTGGCCACCCGGTGTGGCCTGCAGCTTCATCCCCAGGATATGCACTGTGGCTCTCTGGCATCAGAGGCAGCGTGGCAGATGTCCCTGAGGGAAATGGGGCCCCCAGATGGCCCTGAAGGATAAGGGCAGGTGGCATGGGATGGGGAGGCAGTGGCTGAAACCTGACCTCAACTTCCTGCTACCCCACCAGGAAGGACTTCTTCACATTGCCCTGGCCCCTTCACCTCAGGCCTTCTGATAGGACCAGCAGTACCCCCCCCCACCCATGGAAGCCCTCATCTCAGAATTAGACACCCCATACCCACCTAGTCAGATGATGCAGGCTGCCAAGTTGACTTAAACAGAACTGTGCCTCAGTTTCCCCATCTTTCAATGAAGGACTGACTGGTACAGGAGTTTCCAGAGCCTCAGGCTCCTGGGGAACTCATGGTCAGACAGACCTCAATGAAAACTGTGACAGAGGAGGCTCCCATGTCCTGGTTCTAGCCAGCAACCCTCTCCTGAACTGGCTCTATCCACCCTCACCAGGCTGTGGCCATATGTCTTGGCCAGAAACACTGATCAACTGGTCTACTAGACCCTTAATGGTGGGGGAGGTGGGCTGTGGCTTCACGGTCTATAAGTCCCAGGGGGCATACCCTTTCCCAGGCCATTGGGGATGGCCAGAGTCAGATCCACACATCCTCTGCAGGAGCCCCAGGGAGAGGAACTCCCAGCCATAATCAGTCATTATACTGCAGGTATAAAAATGGGAAATACAACGTGTATGTCCCAGGCCTGCCTCAGAATGGAAGGCACAGCTGATTCTGCTGGACCCTGTCACTGCCGTGCACTTTGGGCCATTTGCTGCCCTGGAGAGAGGCCCAAGCAGAGCACAGGGGACTGCAGGTCTGAGAATGGCCTCCACCCTCCCAGGAAGGAGAATATCACTTCATAGGACAGGTCTGCAGGTCAGATGTGGCTGAGATTTGGAGGAGGGGCAGGCCAAGGCACCCACCGGGCAGTAGGTAGGGTCAAACCCAGTTTCAGAATCCTACCTCCTAGGCTGGGATCTTCCTCAGTGTGGACCCAGGCTTGACTGCTCCTCCTGCATCACCGTGACCTCTGGAGCCGTAGGAGGGACACGCTCTTAGGTGCACTTACCTGCTGAGACTCTCTCATCAGGGCCCCAAGTGGTTGAAGCTACCTACCTGATCTGCAGGAGACAGCTAGACACAAACAGGCCCAGGGTGGATATGGAAATCTTCACTGGTGTGTGGGTAAGGATGGAAGGGGTTAAGGACCCTGTCCGAGGCCTACAGCTAAGAAGTGGCCAGTCCAAGGAGCGGACCCAGGCCTGACTCCTCCTCTTACGTCACCATGACCTCTGGAGCCACATGAGGGCCACGTTCTGAGGTACCATGCACTGTGGCCCCCACCTGAGAGATGGAGTTGGGAAAGCCACTGAATGAAAAGTTGACCTAGGGAGAGGCATCTGATCATAATCCCATCCACTGCACACAGTGCGTGCCAGGCATGGCCTGGGCTCTGGGAATGCAGACACAATCTGAAAATAGACAGAAAATGAACATGATGACTCAGGGAAGGAGGGAGGGAGTGCCAGGGCTTTCCGTTTGGAATAGAGTGATTAGGCCAGCCTCACTGGGAAGGTCAGGTTTGAGCACTGGGTAGGCTCTGAGGGAAGGGAGGGAGAAGGAAGTCAAGTGGATACTTGCTTGCAGAGAGAACACCTAGTGCTAGGCCCCGGGATGGACTCATGCTGCTGGCATGTCCAGGAATGGCAAGAAAACCGGGGGATGTGGGCCTGGGGTTTCATGCCATCTCCACAGCTCACCTGTGTTTAGCGGCCCCACTGCCCAGCCGTGTGCTTGTCTATACCAGACATGTCCTAAACCCGACAAAGCTGTAGGCCTCTTCCAGGAGAGAGCTGGGGTCGGGAGTCTGCTCGGGGAAAGAGGCTGAGGCCAATGGAGTTGCATGCGGTATGGGGGGTCCTGGGAAGCCAAGAGATATGGCCTGTGTGTCACTCTGCAGGTCAGATGTGGCTCCCTGGAAAGGTTCCTTTGGGTATCCAACCCGCCACACCTCACCTTTCTCACCCCCCTCTCTTGGCTTCCTTCCCCTTCCTTCTCCCAGCTCCTTCTTTCCTTGGGGTTCCCTACCCCTGCTCTTCTTTCTATCTGTGCCATTCCCTACCCTCCCCCCACCCCGGCCTTTCCCTTGTCTCTGAGCACACTCTCTGGGAGGACACGGCCAGTCCCACGACTTCAGTAGGCAGGATCAAGAACCAGGCCCCTCACTGATTGCCTGAATCCAGACTGTTGTGTGTTCTGGGGGAGTTGTTCTCATAGCAGCTCTGCGCCTCTTTCCCCCCTGCATGTCCTGCCCTGTCCTGGCTGCAGGCCTTCATGGTGCCCTCACCCCGCCCGTGTTGCTATTCTCTCTCACAGCCGCTGCAGGGCTGCAGCCTCAGCTTTTCGCCCTCCCTTGGGCTGTGTCCCATCCAGCGGCTGCTGCTCTCTGTGCTCCCCTGACTGCACCTCTTGCCTCATCAGGCTCACTCCCCACTAAGTCCAGGATGGCTCTTTCCCAAAGCCTGTGACCTTTCTGTTGCTACCCTCAGTAGGCATTCTGGTTCTTCTTTACCTGATGGCTCTGATGTCTGACAGTCCAATCCTGCTGCCTTTTAAAAGTACCTTTCTTCTGTGCTCACTCCCCAGCCCTGCCTGGGTGTCCTTTGGCCCCTCTCTTACACTCCTCTTTTTTTTTGAAAGCAGGATTTATTGAGAGGACAGGAAAACTCCCATAGTGAGAGGGGACCCAAGGGGACCTGAGGGGATTGCCCTCATATGCTCTTCTGAGCCTCCTTTTGCCTCCTTCTCTGCATGGGCCTTTAGGCCTGGTGGTCCCAGCTAGCAGAGTGGTGGCTGAAGCCTGCCTGGTCTCTAGGACGTGGAAAGTGCAGTTGGTGCTCCTTCTGTCTCCTCTTGGGCCTGTGGATGTCGGATATACTCTGTGCCCCTTACTGCAGGCCTGCTTCCTTTTCTGGGCTCTTGTCTTCTGTCCCCTCAACTTGCTTGTGGCTTGGCTTTTCACAGTCACCAGTCTCTGACTGACTCCAGTTTGTGGTGGAGCAGGGAGGTGGGAAGACAAGGCTTTCTTTGTGCTGGAGTCCCAGCAACCTTCTCTTGCCTGACCTCTCCTCCTGCATGGTGGTAGTAGTGTGACCTGTGGGTTGAAGGCCAAGCATGAGAGCTAGCACTTCCCCAAAAAAAAGCACAGCACAGCTGTGAGGGAGGCAACAAAGCTGCACAGGAGTTGTAGGGCCTTCACTAACCAGGTTAGTAGCTTTGGGCAAGTTTTTGGACCTCTCTTAGCCTGAGTTAGCGCCTCTAAAAAACAGAGGTGAGGGTAACTGCATTTCCTGGTTTGAAGGTTAACTGTGGCAATTTATGTAGAACACGTAGTACAGTTTCTGAAATGTGGTCAACTCAATAGTTGGGAAGTGGTGATGGTGGTGGTGAAGGAGGTGGTGGCAGTAATGGAGGTGGTGGTGGTGCTGATGGTGATGGAGGTGATAATGGTGATGGAGGTGGTGGTGATGGTGATGGAGGTGGTGGTGATAGAGTTGGTGATGGTGATGGAGGTGGTGGTGATAGAGGTGATGAAGGAGTTGGTGATGGTAATAGAAGTGGTGGTAGTGATGGAGTTGGTGGTGATGGAGATGATGGTGATGGAGGAGGTGGTGGTGATGGAGTGGGTGGGGATAGTGGTGATGGAGGTGGTCCATAATGTAGGTGTTATTGCTGCTGTTGGTAATGGTGGTGGTAGTGGTGATAGAGAAACATTTTATTTGGAATTCTGGACTATTCTAGCCTTTCTCAATATGAACCTGGCCTATGTGGATGCATGGATGGCTATGTGTGTGCACATGTGGGTGTGTGCACATGGGTAGCTTCATCCCCTTCCTGTGCCTCTTTCCTTCCCTCCCTGTCTGGGACATTGCCATCTGATATGTCCTGCACCCCTTTTCCCCACAGGCTGCCTCTCTGCAAGATCTGGGCCATATTGCCCAGAGCTTGTGGGAGCAGAACATCTGTAGGAGAGGTGTCCCTGGCCTTGCTGCAAGAAAACCTGGCTCTGGGAAACATAGGGGAGTACAGTGGGGTGCCAGCTGGTAGCTCTGGATCTGCCCAGCAGGTAGGGTTAGAATGAGGGGGGCTGGACAGGGCTGGAAGTTCTGAATCACTGATTTTGGAATTATCGTCTTGGGTTTCAGTCCCAGTCTTGCCACTAAAATTTTGTAAGGCCTTGGGCAAGTTACTTTATGCTTCTGAACCTCAGTTTTCTTATCTATAAAAAGAAGTAAATCCTTACTTTGTAGGAGAATGAAGTAACATCAGGGGTTTAAGGCACTCAACACAGGGTCTGGTATGTCATAAGTGCTCCATAAATAGTAGATGGGGGGGTACCTGCAAAATGAACACTTGTATACCTAACCCTGAATTGTACCCCACATCTTTAAAATTAAAAACTAAAAAAAAAAAATTATGTACCTTTATAAAACAAACAACAGAATAGTAAAGGGAATAGAGGGCTTTCTGAGAAGTCCAGCAGACTAGAGTGCAGGGAGAGGAGTTGGGCCAGGAGGGTGGGCAGGGTTTTCTGGAGTGGACTGGGAGGTCCCAGCATATCAAGCTGGTCTCCAGGACAGAATTCTGGTTCTTTTTTTTTTTTTTTTGAGTTGGAGTCTCACTCTGTCGCCCAGACTGGAGTGCAGTGGCCGCTCCCGGCCACCGCAGCCTCGACCTGCTGGGCTCCAGCGATCCTTCCGCCTCAGCCTTCCGAGTAGCTGGAACTACAGGCACGCGCTACCACACCCGGCTAGTTTTTTGATTTATTGTAGAGATGAGGTCTCGCTGCCCAGGTGGGTCTCGAACCCTCGGGCTCAGGCAATCCACTCACCTCAGCCTCCCAAAGGCGCAGGATTACAGGCTGAGCCACTGAGCCCGGCTAGAATTCTGTTTCTTCTGAAGCCTCAGGCCCTCCACCAGTCTGTGGTAGGGCAGCAAGTCAGGGTCAGACACTGGGTCTAGTCTGGAGCTTGTGTTGGGTGTTCTAGAACCATCAATGTGAGAGGGAGGGCCAGAGAGTTGGTGAAGAAGCTTTGGATCCCCCTGTGTGACAGTTCTAAAGGGGAAATGGCTCAGTGCTCAGGGAGTGGGTGGCAGAGCTGGCTAGGCCTCAGTTTCTTGCCTATCTGCCCTTCTGCTGCAGTGGAAACAAGCCAGAGAGGCTATCTTCCACCTGCTTCAGCCTTGGAAGTTGCTGGAAGAGACAAGTCTGGATGCCCCAAGGCTACAGGAGCAGAAGGATAAAAGCCAGGGATCCTCAGAAGGGAGGTGGAGGCACAGCTAGGGAAAGGACTTCCTCGGGGCCCCATAGCAGATTAGTGGCAAAGGCAGAACCAGAGTTTTGGAACCCCCACTCCCCACCCTTCCTCAATTCACACACCGTAGTGTTATGTTTATTGTGATAGAATTTAAAAAGTGAAACTAGTCCATGCGGGAACATGCCTGTCCTTCCTTAGGCCAGCTCCAGGCTCCTCTGGCAGAAGCTCTGTGGTTCCGTTTCGGGAGCTCTGTCCTGTGCTTGTGGGCGTGCACGTGCGCAGTGCTGTTATTCCTGTTACTGCACGACTGCAGCACCTCACGGGCAGAGCACTTTGCTTCTACTTCGTGGTGCATCCCCAAACCTACCTCAGTGTGCACAGAGTGGCTTCGCTGCTTTTCACAGGGTGAAAGGGAGGCGAGTTTGTTATTTTGATAGATTTTGCCAAACTGCCTTCCGCAACTGTACTCGTGTACACTTCTGTTGGTGATGGACGTGCACCCCGATTTTCCTCCTCCCTATTTGTGACAATCTGATAGGTGAGAAATGGTATCTCATTGCAAATTTAGTTAGCTTTTCTTTCATTATGAATGAGAATGAGCATCTTTTCATCTATATAAGGTCCACCTGCATTTTCTGGTGTTTGTATTATTAACATAGTATTTATATTGAGGTGTTGCTAATTTTCTTATTGATTCACAGAAGCTCTCTATTTGAAGGAAACATACTTTAGAGGATGAGTTGTAAATATTTTTTCCAATTTATTGTTTTCATTTTGTGTGTTATGGTTTTTGCCATGTAGAATTAAAAAAAAAAATTGTCAGAGTCATCTCTTTAAAAAAACTTCTGGTTTGGGGATTTTGTTTGTTTGTTTTGAGACAGGGTCTAACTCTATTGCCCAGGCTGAAGTGCAGTGGTGTCATCACAGCTCACTGCAGCCTTGATCTCCTGGGCTCAAGTGATCCTCTTGCCTCCTGCTTCCTGAGTAGCTAGGACTATAAGCACATGCGATCACATCCAGCTAATTTTTTTTTTTTTTGAGTCAGAGTTTCACTCTGTTGCCCAGGCTGGAGTGCAGTGGCATGCTCATGGCCACCGTAGCCTTGACCTGCTGAGTTCAGGCAATCCTTCTGTCTCATCCTTCCAAGTAACTGGAACTACAGGTGCATGTCACCATGCCTGGCTTGTTTTTTTATTTATTGTAGAGATGAGGTCTTGCCAAGTTGCCCAGGCTGGTCTCGCACCCATGGGCTCAGGCAATCCTCTCACCTTGGTCTCCCAAAGTACTGGGATTATAGGCAAGAACCACCGTGCCTGGCCGCATCCAGCTAATTTTAAAATAGTTTTGTAGAGATGGGGGTCTTGTTATGTTGCTCAATCTGGTCTTGAACTCCTGGCCTCAAATGATCCTCCTGCGTTGGCCTCCCACTGTGCTGGGATTATAGGTGTGAATCACCATGCCTGGCCAATTTGGGGGTTTTGTAACATACAAATTAGGTGTGGGTCCTGTGAAGTGACTGTTTCTGCAGGCCATAACTGGTTGCCTATCACTAACTTCAAGGGGTTCAAACTAACAGAAAAACCTTCTCTACTTGCTCTGAAACTATAAAGAAATCTTTGTATGTTCTCATAAACTCATGGTTTTGTTTTTCAAATATGAGTATTTGGTCCATCTGGTAGGACTCCAACTTTTTTTTTCCAGATGGCCACACATTTGATGAACACCACTTATTAAATAATTGCCTTCTCTTCACTAATTTGAAGTATCACCTTTACCATGTACTAAGCTGCCATATGTGTTTGGGGTTATTTCTAGACTTTCCTGTCTGCTTCATTGCTCTGACTATATATTCATGTAACGATACTTTGTTTTAAATTTAACTTTTATTCTGAAAATTTTTTAATGTACTGAAAGGTAAAGAGAAAAGATGATAACCTCCATACTCATTACTAGGATTCAGCAGTTAGGATTTTACCAGCATGCTTCACTTACTTATTCTGTCCCTTCCTTTCCTTCCTTCCTTCCTTCCTTCCTTCCTTCCTTCCTTCCTTCCTTCCTTCCTCTTCTGTCCTTCTCTCTTTTTTTTTTTTCTTTCCCATCCCTTTCCTTCCTCTTTCTTTCTCTTTTCTTTTACTCTTTTTTCTTGTGGCTGAAGTATTTAAATCACATTCCTAACCTCGGTCATTTGCCTCTATATACTTCAGATATGAATCTTGAAAACCAATAAGCAAGGGTATTTCCCTACAAAATGACATTGTCGTTATTTCATTTCACAAAATTAGCAGCAATTCCTTGCTACCATCTAATACCTGGTGCATATTCAGTTTTCCTCAGTTGTCTTGAAAATGACCTTTCTACAGTTGGTTCATAAGTAACCAGATAAAATCCACGTGTGGCATCTGGTGATTTTTCTTAAGCCTCTTAAATGGAAGGCAACCTCTCTATCATCTCCCTCCCTCCTTTAAAATGCCATTGACTTGTTGCAGAAACTGGGTGAGTTGTTTGTAGAATGTGCTGCTTTAGAGACTTGCCTGCCTTCCTGTGCTGCTGTTTAACTAGTTCTTCCACTCCCAGTGTTTCCTTGACACTGGAATTTGCATTTTGTGTGGGTTCACGTTATTTTGGCCACAGTGCTTCACAGTGCTGCCCTGTCCTCTGGGGAGACTTGCAGCTGGAGCCTTACCTCAGGTCTGGTTGCAGTGGACGCAAACTTGGGACAGACAGATCCTCGCTCCCTGGCATGTGTCTGTCCATCTATCTGTCTTTCCTTCGGATGGTTTTGTCATTGATGAACACTGTCTAAGTCAAGTGTCACATTAAGGATTGTAAGATGGTACCTTTCTAATTCTGCTGTTCCTTCCAAATGCATTTGAGGAATTCTTCTGTAAATGATGTTCCCTCATCAACCAGGGCTGTTAGGCTACCCTGAGGTATTTCATTAGAAAAAGCAGGATAGGTGCTCTATTCTTTCCTTTGTCGACCTTGGCTCTCTCTGATCTGTACACTCGTGCTTATCCCTGTAACACAGCAGCCTCACCCATCCACACTCCTTTCTGCCAAGGTACCTTTCCCATGTTTTTCCACCGTACCCTATAGTTACTGTAGTATTCCTTTGTCTGGTAGGATGAACATGTCACTTGTTTGCTGTGCTGGTGTTTACTGTGGTGTCGCTCTTGGTTGTGATGTGGGAGTGTCACACATGTGGGGGTGATCACCCAGCTTGCTTTTCCCATCAGTCCTAGTATATGGAGGGATGACCTTTCATCAGGGGAGGTTTGTGTCCCAGAATGCTAGATCTCATTATAGCAGAAATGCCTGCACATTTGGGAGGCTGGTGGAGGACAGACAGGGCAAGAGGCCTGCCTGGGATGTGGGGTGGCTATATTCCAGCCATCCTGTCCTTCCCTCTCCATCCATGGATGGAAACCACATGAACGCTAGGAAAGAAGGTGGAAGAAGAGGCTAGAAGTCCAGCCTATGGCCACTACAGGCCCCATCAGACCCCAACAGGGAACCAAAGAAGCACCTTTGTGTGGTTGAGAACATAGGGGACTGCAGGCAGGTAGCACCTCTCTGAGTTTGCAGACAGCTGCTGCTCTCAGAGTTTCTGGATAAGGAGCTGCTGGGCCCAGAGCCCAGGGGAGGCAGGGCTCATATGCAGCCTGAGTCAGGGACCATGGTGTGTCTGGGAGCTGAGTATCTGTGACGGGCCTCTGGAGCCATCCATTGCAGCCTCACACGGTTTGGGCTGCAGGAGGGCAGAGCACGAAGAGCACAAAGGGAGGGGTGAGCTGGCAGGCCCCTGGGCTCCAGACCCCAGATCAGTAACTGCCCTGTCTGAGAGCCCTGCCCCTGCCCTGCTGTGCCCTCAGGGTTTGGTGAGGCTGTAGCCTGTAGGCGGGCTGCTGCTGGAGTGGGGCATGGGCAGTGAGCAAGGGTCACTGACTTTATTTTTATTTATTTTTGAGTCAGATTCTCGCTGTCACCCAGGCTGGAGTGCAGTGGCAGGCTCATGTCCACCGCAGCCTTGACCTGCTGGGCTCAGGCGATCCCTCTGCCTCAGTCTTCCAAGTAGCTGTAACTAGAGGTGGGCACCACCACACTGGCTAATTTTTTTATTTATTGTAGAGATGAGGTCTTGCCAAGTTGCTCAGGCTGGTCTCAAGCCCCTGAGCTCAGGCAATTCTCTCGCCTCGGCCTCCCCAAGTGCTGGATTACAGGCTTGAGCCACCATGCCCAACAAGGTCTCTGACTTTATTAGAATCCACCAGTGGCGGAATCCACAGATAAGAGCCCTTCTTCCTCTTGGACGAGGAGGCTCCTTTGAGTGAGGGGCTTTGCAGACTGGCCTTGGGTATACACTGTAACTTACAGGGAGGAAGAAGATTTCTATGGGGCATTATCAGGCGAGGGAGGGCAGGCTGGAGCATTCCTCTCATGCTGTGAGGCCCTCACCTGGAACCATCTGACTCCTAGTCCCACCCAGCCTTGCTGGGCTCCTCCAACCTAAGGCTGCCTTGGGCAGGGTCCAGGTGGGCACAGGGCTCTGGGGCAGTGCCTCCTTGCTTCTGCTTCCTGAGTCCTTTCCTAGCTGTGATTTTAGATCAGCGGTTCTCAAAGTGGGATCCCAAGACCAGCATCATCAGTCTCACCTGAGACTTGTTAGACCCTACCCGCGCCTCCTGAATCTAGCACTGAAGGGCAGGTAGGGGAGCAGTGTGTGTTTTTCACAAGCCCTGGAGGGGATTTTAATACTCATAAAAGTCTGAGAATCCCAGGGTTCAGGTCTAGGCCAGATTAAGACTCTTCCTCTTGGTTCTGGGTCCGTCCCAGTACACAACCTGCAGTTCTAAGCCTACCGAGCCCTGCTGAGTACCAGGCTCACTCCTAGATGCTGACCAACAGGGCAGGCAGGATGGCATGTCCTGGACGCTCCCCACAGGGGGACCTAAGGATGCATCTGGTGGCCAGTGGCTTGGGGACTGAGAGGGGACCTCCACACCAACACTGCCCAACACCAAGTGCGGCCAGTTCTGAGGGGCGTCTCCACCATGCAGCAACCTTCTAGTTCAACGAAAAACTTACCTTTTCAATACCTTTGGTCTTGTGAGAGTGGCATTTGGCCGACTCTCAGCATCAGCTACAGAATCATGCAGAAGTGTAGAAATCTCCCCCGGAGAGTGTTGACTGCATCTTGGAATGGTTGCCAAGGGCTGTGGCTCAAGGGCCTCTGTGGGAGTTCAGTGGCTGGCCCAGGGCCAGGGATGAGGCCTAGAGTATGCTGCGGTTCCTGTGCCCACTTCCTGGACCACCCCTGCCTGTCACTCCTGCACTCTCAGCTCAGACAGTATCACTCGGTGTCACTGGGCCCAGAGCACAGATGAATCACACTTCCTATAATTGGCATATGGGAATTTGGGATCTTGGAAGTGTTTCCAGGGTCCTCGGGGCTGACATCTTCCCTTGGCATCTCTTTCCCTGCCTCAGGCAAAACTACACCCAGGTCTAGGAAACACCACATGAGAGAAGATTGTACCTGGTGGAGACTGTCTTTAAATGGATGATTTGGCAAACAATTCCTGACTTTGAGTAAGCGATGGGGAGGAGAGAGGATCAGGGTGGGGTGAGAGGGAAGGGCATGGCACTTCGTGGTGCTTGGATGCTGAGGGCTTTCACACAATCTCTGTTCACTCTCACAGAGTCCCTGGGGGTCTCCTCCAGTTCTACAGAAGCACAAAGTAGGCTCAGAGAGGCTGAGAAACCCTATAGAAGTCACACAGTTGTCAGGGTCAGACGGGGCCTAGGCCCAGTCTGGTTATCCCAGAGCCCTCAGGAAAAACCAGAGCCTACACAAGCCACAGCCTCCAGCAATAAGTGTGCAGCCTGATACCTTTACCATGGGATGTGTTGGAATTGTAGTGTGTGACACACTAGGAGGGGAATGGAGCGAACACCCACCACAGCCTCTTGAAGAAGGATGGTGCTTCCCAAGACTCCATGTGAGGGTGTCCTGGGTCCTGCAACTTCAGCAGGCAGCTGTGGGCCAGAGCTCTAGGGGTGGTGTCTGGAGAGGCCTGGACCTCACCTGGTGCTGTTTTCATGGTTTGGTCTGCCCTCTGGCCAGGCAGCCCCAGCATGTGAGTCAAACCATGTTCCATGATGTGGCCTGGATGACTATAGCCTGGCCGCTCTCCTTCCACCTGACCAGAGGCCATCAGACCTGGGGAGGGGTCTTGACGAAGGGTATACGGTCCCCACAGGAACCCAGGGAGGTCACTGAGGAGACAGTGTATCCAGAGACTCTGTCCATCTGAGGGGCTCAGGGGGAAGCTGGTACCCTTCTCCCTGCCATAACTAGGGTCCCTCACCACATGTAGGGGGCAGGTGAGCAAAGTCGGACAGGCGGCCACCTCCAAGGGCACAGAGGGTGGCTCTCGCCTCCAGCCTGCCCACTGAGTGGAGCCACCAAGTTCCTTATTCTCCGGGGGTCCTGGGTAGATGTGGGGGACCCAGGGGGAACCCCAGGCAGAGAGGGTGCATCTGATGCTGGCACACCTGAACTTTGTAATTCGCCCTTGGAGCAGGGCTCATTGTCTAGGGATTCCCTGGCCTGCCGCCCATCAGCCCTTTGCCTGTACCCCTCCCTTGTGTCACCCAGCAGTGACCTGTCTCTGATGGTGCACTCTCCAGTGGTTTCCTCTCCTTTCCATAGATGCCATCTGCCTCCCTGTCTCTTCCCAACCCTCAACACCGTTGCTCACCCACTGACTGGTGTCAGGTGATTGCCTTCCCCTCCCCGCCACTCTCCACCCCAGCCAGGTGACGACTCCCGCTCTGTGCCTGGGTCCCAAGCCACACCCTGTGCTCTGGTACTGCTCCTCATCAGTGCAGGAGCCCATCTGGCCTGCTCACCCAGGACTCCAGACCCGAGCGAGGCCTGACCCTGGGATCTTGGCACTGCCAACCTGGGCTGTTCTGCTGCCCGGTCACTTTGGGGTCCAGGTCTGGAGTGGACGCCCTGTGTGGGCCCCATGATTCTGGGCTGAGGTCTACTGGGCCCTAGTGAGCCTATGGCCACACTGTTCCTGCCCAGCCTGCCCATGGGCTTCCCCACACCCTATGGGTGTGCCCACTGTCCCCACCCCGGGCCCAGCCCTTCCCACTGTTCACCACACCCTGGACTATGCCCCTGCTGACCCCTGCCTCCCTCTCCTACAGCTGAACTGCCTGCCTCCACTGCCCTCTTTCCTGTGGGGGAACAGAATGCCACAGAGTCAGAGCTGGAGGAAGCTTGAGCCCCGGCCTGCAGTGACCTTTACAGCCTTCTCCGGGAGCCAGAGGAAGAAGGAAGCAGAGCAGGCCAGGCCTCCCATGCAGCACTCTTCCCTCAGCACGCCAGCCCTGTGTGTAGCCTGGGGACCCCCAAAACAAGGTGGGGCCTGCCTTCCCTGTCCAGAGGCACAGATGGGAGGGCTGTGGGTGTAGAGTCTCAGGTATGCCCCAACGGGTGCCGTGGGAATGGGGCTCCTCAGAGGAGCCTCTTGGCTCCAGACCATGTGGGCAAGGGGCCAGGCACTGACTACAGGGGGGGGACGTTACACCTTTGGTGGGCCACTAAACCTGGAGCAGTGCAAGCATCTCATGTGTGTTGACTCATCTAATCCCATCATAACCTTGGAAGACAGAACTGTTCCTGTCCCTATTTTGCAGACGAGAAAACTGAGAGGTCAAGGGGCTTACCAGGAGGAGCAGGCTGGTCCCAGGTGGCCCTGTTCACTACAGAGTGAGAAGGGGTGCAGTGGGGAATTCCAGTGGTATGTGGAGCCTGTGGTGACTGTGGACTCTGGGCACCCCATTTGGAAGGGCCCATGTGGAAGTTGTTGAGGGCAGCAGACTGTCTTGATTCCCCCTCCAGGATCTGAGCCCTAGATATGCCAGGGGTGGACTGGGGAAGGGACCCACGTGGTAAGTCACGATGAGAGGGTCCAGGAAAGCACAATGAGAGGTGCCAGCCAGGCTGGGGCCTCCTCTCAGATGTCTGAGCCTACTGCAGGGATGTTGTGTTCCCTTTTGTTTTCCCTCTGGTCATTTGGAGCCCTTACATACTGGTGGACAGGAGTTCTGTTGGCATGCTATGGGGGAAGGCCTGGGCTCTCCGGGCACCCTGCTATGGCTCAGGGGCCTCATGGCCACCCTCCTGGCAGGTCTGGCTTTGGAATTAGCCCACAGGATCTGATAGAGCTAGGCCTGAGAAGTGGCACCCCAGGCACTTCTCAGGCTGCCATTGCTGGTTGTTGGCTGGGGTGAGGTGACCAGATGTACCCTCGCTCTTCCTGTCCTCATGATGTAGCAGGAGCTGCACTCTGGACCATGAGGGTCAGTCAAGCAGCATGGTACTCCTAGCCTTAGTTTCCCCATCTGCAGGATGGATGGTGAGGCTGGGGCTGCCCTAGCTCCCCCTAGGGTGCATGAAGGCTCAAAGTGCACTGCCCAGTAGGCATACCCATCTTCTGTGCAGGGATTGAAACATCACAACTGAGGCTCTTCCATTCTGGACTTGTCCTCCTTCAGAGGCATGGGGTGTTAGTGGGCAGACAGAGCCAGGAACCAGTCTTAGGAGCCCAAGGATCTCCCTCCAGTCTTCCCAGTGACAGGACTCCCAGGAATGGCTACGAGCATCTGACCTGGTTTGAGCCAGTGGCTGCACCTACCCCTGCCCCTGGCACCAGGCTCCAGGGTGTCCCTGATATGAGAGTCAGGGCTTTAGTCTCAACTCCGGCCCTGGCCAGTGTCCTGTGTCCTTGGGCAGATGGCTTCATGTCTCAGACCTCAGTTTGTGCTTGTGTAAAATGAGCCAATAGCACTCTTCACAGGGGTTACTGCAAAGAGAAATGACAAAGTTGTGATGTTTCAATCCCTGCATAGGGGATGAGTATGCTATGGACAGAGCTGCAAGATGAGGAGTGAGGACTGGCACTTGCCCCCGAGCTTGCTGTCCAAGAGAAGATGGGACAGCTATTCCCAGCTTTTGGACAAAGGTGCAACCCTGAGGTCAGGATTGTGGTCAGTCTCCCATCTCAGCCTGCTTGACAATCTAGGGATCCACGCCCAGGTGGCAGGCAAGGCAAGGGTGGTGACAGCAGGCAGGGCAGGAAGGAGTGATGCTGAGTGGAAAGCCCAGGCAAGCCGGGGGCTGGGCGAGTTGGCCTGGGTGGCGTGAGGGGCTGGGAGGGTGTTGGCTCTTGGGAGGAGCCATGCATTGCAGAGGGTTTGGGAGGGTTTCCTGGATTCTGATGTACTTCCTTTGGGGCATTCCATCTCAGCCAAGCCCAACACTGCTGGAGGGACTGGGCTGGGTGGGGCTTGACTCTGCCAGGCAGTGACCAGGCAGTGGCCCTGGGGACTTCCCAGGAGGGTGTTGAAAACCCCAATGCTTCCTGGTTTCCTCTGCAGATGCCTGGGAATACGGCAGCCTCTGCCCAGGAGGAAAGTCCCCAACTTTCCCAGAGGTGCTGTGTTGGGAGCCACTGGGATGGAAGGGCCTCCAACAGGTCCTGGGGTAGCTCTAGGACTATCACTTGCACAACGGGGGTCCCCAGTGGTCAGGCCCAATGGGGACATGGCCTGGTATCACTGGTTCATTGTTCATGGACTGTGAAGGGACTGTCTTCTTTGTTCCCTCCCTTTAGCCATGGATTTTGGGAACCCCAGGAAGAGCCCCTGTTTGGAGCTCCCCCCACAATGTCTTGTTTCACCTCTTTGAGCTACAGCAGCAATTTCCATGCTTGCTTATGGCCATAGACACTTGCTCAGTAAACACAACCTCATAACTGCCCAGCCTCCACTCATTACTCTGCTGGCAATGGGGGCCCCAGAATCTGGGGTGTCACCACAGTGTGACCTGGGTGTGAAGACATTAGTTCCAGACCCTCTGGACCTAGTCCGATAGGTTTGCGGAGGGTGAGGGGGTAGTGATGCTGCTGTGAGCCCCAAGGCAGAGAGGGCAGGAAGGACTGGCAGGGAAAGCTGCAGCCTGCAGTCTGGGGAGGCCCAGCCAGGCCATCAGAGCTCTCAGGATAGGTGCCTGTTAGGCAACCATCCCCTGGGGTGAGAGTGGCATGGGTGTGACCACAATTCCCTGCTGTGCCCATCCCTGGTTGGGAGCAGCCCCAGGAAGTGTGGCCTCCATAGGCACCACATAGATCCAAAGGGGCAGCAGCTGGAGTCTTGTCAGCCTTGGGGGGAGGGTCTACGGTGTTTCTATAGCTCCTTACAGCCTTCTGCAGACCACAGCTGTCTCAGCACAGTGATCAAGAAGGCCCTGAAGGCCTCTGTGTCCCCTACCCTCTCTGCTGTCCTCTAACTCCTGGGTCTATCATGTTGGATATTAGTCCAGCTTACTTCTTCCTTGGACAGCTGAGGTCATAGAAGGCACAGCTCACAGGGTGAGGGGACGAGTTGGAGCAGCACTTTTGAAAGGATGTCATCCACCGAGCATCAGCCCTGGCTCATGAATCTCATTCAGTCCTCAGCAGGCCTTGCAGGGTGGGGAGAATGGTGCAGACCCAGAGAGGGAGGGAGGCCTGCCCCAGTCCTGGATCTGGGGTGCTACTGGTTTGGTCTTGTGCAATGGAGTCCCAGGGGTGTCTCAGCCCCTTTCCTCTGTGCTGCTGCAGAAGTAACCCCAGGTGCTCAGAAGCACAGAGGTTGAGCTGGGTAGCTGTCTCTGTCTCCTATTGCTGCTGTAACAAATTACCACAAATTTAGCAGCTACAACACATATTGATTATCTTATGGTTTAGTAGGTCAGAGGCTGGTTTGGGTCTCAGTGGGCTGAGGTCAAGCTCTGGAGGCTTCAGAGCAGATTCGTGGTCATCTGGGCATCTGTCAGCAGAATCTTGTTCTGTAAGGTCTCCGTTCCTGAGGGCTGTTGGCTCGGGGGCTCCTTGGATCCTAGAGCTCCCTCTGGGCTTCACATGAGACTCTACAGCTCAGAGCCAGCCGTGAAGTGTTAGGTCCCCTCATGTCTTCATCTCTCTGACTGACCCGTTGTTACATCCCTTTCTCTGACCACAAGTGGGAGGGTTCCTCAATTTTAAGAACTCAAGTGGTTACATGGGGCCCACACAGATAATCCAGGATAATCCCTCCATTTCAAGAGCCTTAGCTTAATCTCATCTGCAAAGTCCATTTTACCATATGAGGGCATATTCCCAGGTTCTGGAGATCAGAGTGTGGGTATCTTTGGGGACCATACCCACTCTTGAGAGCCTGGTAAGATAGCCCTCATAGGGGTGTGCAGTATGGGAAGCGAGAAGGATCCTGAATCCACACTGGAAGTTTGTGGGTCACGAACTTAGCCTAAAGGACACATCAGATGAGGTGGGGGACTGTCGGGGGTAGGTGTCAGGGAGGCCTTCTGCGAGGGGCCTTGCGGGGAGTAACAGCTCAGACAGAACTGACTGGGCCTTTCCTGCAGGCAGCCTCATTGCTGTGGCGGTGGGAGTGTATGGGAGCACTCTCCTTTCTCCCCACCATGGGCCTCTCCCAGGCTAGGTAAGCACTGTCTCCCTGTCTGGGGCATGGACACACAGAGATGTGGAGGTCTTGCCCATGATGGGGCTTCCTGTGAGTTTGGGTGGTTCTGAAGGAAGGGGACATGGGTGTTCTGTGAAGACATCTGGGGGAGTATGTTTGTGGCATTTTGTGGGTTCCTATGGGGTTCAGACGAATGTTAGGTTGTAGGGGAGCAGCTGGTCAGAGAAGGGGAGCAGCTGGTCAGAGAAGGGGCCCGTGTTAGGGGTAGGCAGGGGGTCAGGGGCTGCTCTCTGGGGTGCTGCAGCCAGAGGGAGCCCTGATCCTGCCACCCTGGCCCCCGGCTGATCACACAGCCCTTCCAGAGGGTGATGAGTCTCTGGGTGTACAGCCAGATGGAGCCACCAAAAGCCTTTGCAAAGGGGCTCAGTCCTGAGCCCCAGAACTTGCTCCTCCATTGCTGCTAAAATCCCCTGAGTTTTGGGCAGGTAAGAAGAGAACAGACCTTCCAAAAATAAAGCCTGCCTCACAGTCAGATCCCATCACCTCCCCCGGGTGGCAAGTGCTCTTGGAGAGTCCACAGGCTGAGCACAGGGTTCAATGACTACCCAGCGGGTAGCAGATAACATCTGAACCCCTGGCTGGCAGTTGACTGAGGCCTCCCTCCTGGGTCATCAGCCTGCCCAGCTTCCCACCTGGTAGCCCTCTGGCCATGGCTCCATGCCTTGCCATTCCTCCCCAGTCAGCCCTGTCTGCTAGAAAGGGCTGTTGGATGTTGAACCCTGACCATCCTACAGCCCCATCCTCTCCCCTCCCCTCCCCACCCTGCCTGAGTGCCCAGAAAGGTTCAGCTGTCCAGGTCTGGCTCCTCTGCCTTCCCAGGCTTGGCCTGTGGAGAGTTGTGTCTGCTAGTCTGTCTGCTCCATCTCTGGTGTACTGCTCTGTGCTCCACCTGCTGACACCTTTGAGCCTGGAGGTGTGCCCCTGATGCAGAGAATGTGTGCATGTATGTGCATGTATGTGTGAGGGTAGGTGTCAGTGCCTTGCACATGTACAGAAGGGGTACTCAGGTCAGCCCTCCAGGGCTCCAAGCCCCATCTGCTCCTGGGGGCCTTCCCCAGGTAAGTCACTGCCCTTGATCCTCCCAGCATTGGTGGCGACAGATGCCCTCTATACCCTTGCCCTGAGCTCTGACAACTCTTCCCATGGCCAGGGCCTAGTGGGATCCTACCATCACCTCTGTGTGTCCTTGGGATGCTGCTACCACCCAGTGAGATTTCCTTATCTGCCTGTCCCTGTGTCACTGTCAGTCATTTGTGTTGTGGGGACTTCCCATGGCATAGCACCTTCACCTGTCCCCTCTGAACCTGACAATAGCAAGGAGGGAACTGGTACTCATGAGGGTCAGGGGACTGGTTCATGCCACTGCTGGGCCAGACAAGGGTGCAGTCCTGGTACAGCAGTACCCTGTCCACCTCATGGCCCCAGAGGAGCCCTGGGAAAAGCTGCCAGGGAGGCAGAAGCGCAGGCATTAAACCCCAGAGTGCTGAGGCAACGACCTAGATTCCTCACAGTCCGGATAGAAAGAACGCTGCCAGCTATGGCATGGAGCACATTTCACAGTCTGCTCAGGGCTTGCACAATTAATGGGACTGTGCTGTCCCTGGCTGCATCTGGAGGTGAGGTGGCATGGCTGTGGGCTCTGGGCTGACATCTCAATTTTCACAGCTGCCTGTGTCCATCACACACACTGACACCTCATGCTCAGTGGCAAATGAGGAGCAGCAAATCAATCTGTGTGGCTTTTTCTTTTCCATGCTTGTGTGGGTGTGTTCTGGAAGCCATGCTGTTCCTGCTCCAGTATTTGTGTCTCCGAGGTGGCTCCTGGTAAAGCCCCAAATTCCAGAATGGCAAGGGTCCCTTCAAGATGCTTGAGGCAGGGAAGGGAGGTGCAGGCAGGAGGGATGTGGTCCCCACCTTGGGGGACCTGCTGCCGAGCCCATGGGGTACTTCTCATGAGGGCTCCAGATGGCTTCTACCAGCTGATTGGTGCTGCATGCTGGGACTGGGGCAGGAAGGGAAACCAAGTCTTGGAAATGGGGTTGCAGAACAAGTGTAGTCAAGCCCCGATCTGCAGAGCTGGCCTCTTTCCACAGCACTTCCCATTGGATTTCTAGGTTTCTGGTGCCTCCCTAGCCTTCCCATGTGGCCTGGCATCCATCAGAGGGATGACCACTGTTTTCCATGCCCCGTGTCTGCAACACAGTTTGCACAGCTCCAGGTAAGGTCCAGGTCCCTCCTCACAGCGTTTTTTCCAGATGCTTGGCATGCTTCCGGAGCCTCTGTCTGGCCTAGGAAGGTCCTGCCTGCAAGTTCCTGCCAGTACTCGGTGTCTCTGGCTTCAGCAGGGCCCACTGGACAGTCCTTGGGATGTTTAGCTTTGTTCTCTGAGGTCTGCTGCCTCCAAGCCTCTGGCCTTTTCTTCCCCTCCCCCATAGGAAGCCACTCTTGACCAGGTGGCAGGTGGGAGAATAGCTGAGCCATGATGTCCCTCAGGTGCCGTTGACATTTTTGGCCTGACCTGGGGCTGGGTGAGGGGCAGAAATATCAAAGAGCCAACGCAGAATGGAGACGTGAAAGGGACCTACCTGGCATGCCTAGCCCCCTTTTCTCCAGCATGTGCACCCCGCTCTCGGGGATTCTCAAACCTGGCTATTCATTGGAATCCCCCATTATGCTGGTAGAAAATAAAAATGCCAGAGCCACATCCACAGACTCTGGTTTATTCAATTTGGGGGTCGAACACAGGAATTGGTTTTTAGCTGTCTTCTTGGATGGGGATGAGGGGGTCACTTTTTGAGAGTGAATTATGCCAAACAACAGGCAGAAACTGGACTATCCTTTGTCAGCTGGGACAACTGTGTCCTTGTGACTGATGATGGCCACATGCAGAACTGGGAGACAGTCTTTACTTTACCTCAACCAGGAACCATCAAAGCTGCTCAGGCCCAGTGGTGGCATGAACCAACTTCCCACCCCCACTCCCTTCTTCCCTCCCCTTGTCCTTTCATGCTTCTTTCTTTTCCCCAGCTGTAGTGAAACCCAGTGTCCGGGGCATCTGACTGGCAGGCATCTGCCCATCATAGGCCTGAGACCTCACCTTAGCCATGGGTTTGCCATGCCAGTGGAGGTGCCTGACTGGGAGCCAAACCTGCCGTCTCAAGAGCATGTCACTCACCAAATTTCTAGAAGGGGAAACTGAGATTCACAGAGGTGAAGGACTTTTGCCAGCTCCTTCTGCAGGAGACACAGAGGTGGGGTCCTTGCCTTGGCTGCTGGACCCTGTGGTGAGCACTGTGTTGTCTCCCTCTGGGGTTTGTCTTAAAAATATACATTAAACACATAAATTAAAATATTTGTAGGAGCATCCTCACTGATTAAGGAACTATCAGACCCTGGTGTGAGCATCAGCTCCCTGGGTGGGGGCCAGTGGTGGGGGCAGAAGTATCCTCTGTCCTATACTCCAAGGATGCAGAGGACACTGCAGAGCCCAGCCTCTCCTGCCCATGGGCCTTCCCAGTAACCTCCTTCTGAGGGATGGAGAGCTGGCCAGGTAGGCTACCAGGGGACAGGTGGCAAAGCCAGGGCCAGTCCTAGGTCAGGGAACCTTGTTAGCATGAGCCGTGTGCAGACACTGACACTTGAGTTCCATCTTGGTGGTGATACTGGGTGACTAGGCAGGACCCACTGCTGTGGGCTGGGGCGCAGAGCTACCCTGTAGCACTGGGGCTTGGCCAAGGTGAGTCTGGGCCTTGCAGGCCAGGTCTCTAGTCTTGTTTTCCTTCTTCTTTTTTGCTTTTCTTTTCTTTTTTAAAATTTGAGTCTAGATCTCACTCTGTCCCCCAGGCTGGAGTACGGTGGCATATCACCACTCACCAAAGCCTCGACCTCCTGACTCAGGTGATGTTTCCACCTCAGCCTCCCAAGTAGCTGGGACTATAGGCTTGTCCACCACACCTGGCTAATTTTTTGAATTTATTTTTAGAGACAAGGTCTCACTATGTTGCCTAGACTATTGTCTTTCCTTTTGAAACAGTGGGAAGCCATTGAAGTGTTTTAAGAAGTTGAGGTAGGCAGAACCCCAGAATCATGATCCCAAAGTGTGGTTAGCAGAGGGGTGGGGTGGGGACATGGAAGGCCATTGCAATTTTCTGGGAAGAGGGGATGGCTGCTTAGACTGGGGTGTGCCAGTGAGGATGGGCAAGCAAATGTGGTCAGATATGTGAAATAGGTAGCAGTCCAAATGGATGAGATCTAGTGATATATTGGATGTGGGGCAGGGCAGAGACAGCTCTGGCCTTTGCTTCTCTCCTTGGACTCTGGTTAGTTCTTGGCTGCAGTGTCCTACTCCTTGTATGGACTCTCCCTCTCTCTCCCCATCCCCCTCCTTTTCCCCCTTCCTCTCCCTTTCTTAATAATTACTTCTCCCAAGATTCCTTTTGTTGCTTGGAGTATCACTTTCCTCTGGGGTCAGTTCTTCCCTTGGCTGTTTGATCTTTTGCTTTCCTGCTGTCCATTCTTCTCATGCCTATTACACCCCCTGAACTTGGGTCTGCCTGTCCATTTGGAGGAGGGGGTACTGTGTACTCTCTCTGTGGTCTCGGGGTTGGGCTGTCCCCCATGGCAGCCCTCTCCTACATGAAATTCTGGGGCAGAAACCATGCAGTGAGGTGGAATGCCAGTACTTTGCTGTGAGACACATTTGTGTGCAGGGACACCACCTCTTCTCTGGTGCCAGAGTCAGGAGGGCTCTGCCGTGGGCACCAGGATCCACATGAGACACCTATGGAGAGGACACTCTTTGGGCAGGTCTGCCTTGTCCGGTGGGTCAGGCCTCCATGCTGCAACCTTCTCTTTGGATGCCCACTTCTCCTAATCAGAGATGGAGATTCCAGCTCTGGTGTCCTCCACCTGGCTCACATTCTACCTTCCTTTGTCCAGAAGTGTAAGTTACCTTCTCATCCACCCGGACCTATCCCTTCCACAGTTTTTCCTCTTATTTCACCAAGTTGGGGGAATGTGAAAGCAAATGTATTTGTTTGGATTACCACCCCCCCCTTTTTTTTAAGTTGATGTCTCACTCTATTACACAGGCTAGAGTGTAGTGGCATGCTCGCGGCCACTGCAGCCTTGACCTGCTGGGCTCAGGTGATCCTTCTGCCTCAGTCTTCTAAGTAGCTAGAACTACAGGTATGCACCACCACACCCAGCTAATTTTTTTATTTATTGTGGAGAGAAGGTCTCACCAAGTTGCCCAGGCTGGTCTGGAACCTTTGGTCTCAGGCATTCCTCTCACCTCCACCTCCCAAAGTACTGGGATCACAAGCATTAGCCACTGAGCCCAGTCAGGAGTGCTCTTACAAATCCATAGGTCTTGTTTCCTGTTCTGAGGCCAGAGCTGTGATGTCACGCCTCTTTCTCTCAAAACCCACTGTGATCACTGAGCTAGTCCTAGCTCAGTCCTCAGTGAAGTCCAAAACCTGCCCCTTCTTGCTCCCTTCACTGCTTTCTCCCCAGTCCAGGCCATCCTCCCAAGCTTGCAGTTTTGCAGGCTTCTAACAGGTTTCCTGCTCCCACCATTCCCCTGCAGTCATAAACCAACTGGAGGGGTTTGGATTGGATGGAGTCATTCTCCACCAAAACCATGTGGTGGCAAGTAAAGTAAGTATATGTGTGTGTGTGTGTGTGTGTGTGTGTGTGTGTGTGTGTGTGTGTGTGTGTAGAAAAGAGGCAGGGACCACTGCAGACACAGACTCCAAGGTTCTGGAGAGGAGCCTATACCGGGATGAATAATGTTCCCCCAAATTCACATCTACTTGGAACCTGTGAACGGGACCTTATTTGGGAATATGGTCTTTGCAGATGTGATCAAATTAAAATGAGGTCATGCTGGATCAGGGTGGGCCCTAAATCCAATGACTGGTGTTCTTAAAAGAAGATGGGAATATGGAGACACAGAGGGGAGAAAGCAGAGATTGGAATGAGGCAGCTGCAAGCAAGGAATATCAAGGATTGCTCCAACACCAGAAGCAAGAGACCAGCAAGGGAGGATTCCCTGGAGCCTCAGTGGGCGCATGGTCCTGACAACACCTTGATTTCAGACTTTCAGCTCCCCAAACTGAGAGAACACATTTCTGTTGTTTTAAGCCACCAGTTTGTGGTAATTTGTACAGCAACCCTAGGAGATTAATCTAGCCCTTGTCCTGGCCCATAAGACCCACTATGGCCTGTTCTCACCCCCTACCACCCTTGCTTTACCCCCAAAACACTGGCCTCCTCACTGTTCCTTAACAGGCCATCTGTACTCCTGCTCCAGGGCCTTTGCACTTGAGGTTCCCTCGGACCCATGTGGATTGCTTCATGCAGGCCTCTGCATGAAGAAGTCACCTTATCAGAGGACCCTTCCTTTACTGCCTGATACAGACAACAGCCTTCACCTCCACCATTCACTCCTCCCTGCCTGCTCCGGTTCTCTCCACAACACTTATTGCCAGCTGATATGCATTTACTTGTTTAGTAATTGTGTCTTCCCTCGACCATGCAAGCCTCATGAGAACCAGGACTTTGTGGACTGTATTTATGACCATATCACCACTGCCTAGAACAAAGTAAGCTACATCCTAAGCTCTCAGTATATAATCATTGAATGAATGAATAAGAATAAAAAAAAGAATTAGAAGAAAATCCAAAAGACAGTTGGATAAAGGAGAAAGCCCCAAACAGACAATTCAAGGAAAAAATGCCTTACTAACTCACTCTCACTCATAATTAAAGGAATGCAAATACAGTCTGCAGTAAGATCATTCTCAACTATGAGATTGTGGTGACTGTGAGGGGCATCAGGTGCTGTTCTGGGAGTGGGATGTTACCATCATCTTTTCTTCTTTTTAAAAAGATTGAAGTATATATTTAGCATAAAGTTCACCCTTTTGAGGTGAATAATTCAGTGATTTTTAGTATATTCACAAGGCTGTCAAACCATCACCACTATTTAATTCCAGAATGTTTTCATCATCTCAGAAAGAAACTCCACACCCATTAGCAGCCACTCCCCTCTCCCCCACCCACCAGCCCTTGGTAATCAATATTCTGTTTTATGACTATGGATTTGCCAAACCTAGATATTTCGTAGATACGAAATCATCTAACACATTGCATTTGTTTTTGGCTTCTTTCAGTTAGCATGATGTTCTCAAGTTCATCCATGTTATAGCATGTGGCAGTACTTAATTTCTTTTTATTGCCATGTAAATTTCCATTGTATGGATATTCTATATTTATTAGTGGATGGATATTTGGATTGTTTCCACTTTGTGGCTAATATGAATAATGCTGCTATGAGTATATGTTTTTAAGTTTGTGTGTGGACATGTTTTCAAATATCTTGGGCATATATCTAGGAGCAGAATATTGCTGGGACATATGATAACTCTGCTTACCAGTTTGAGGAACTACCAGACTGTTATCTGAATTGATTGTACAATTTTATTTCTCACCAGCAATATATGAGAGTTTTAGTTTCTTAGCATTTTCAGCAACACTTGTCATTGTCTGTTTTTTTGTAACCATCCCAGCAGGTATTAGGAGTGTATCAATGTGGTTTTGATTTGTATTTCTCTAATAACTAATGATGTTTAGCAATTTTAATGTGCTTATTGGCCATTTATACATCTTCTCTAGAGAAGTGTCTATTCAGATCCTTTGTTTTTAATTGAGTTGTCTTTTCATCAGTGAATTATAAGAGTTCTTTATATTTTCTGGATACTAGATGCTTATGTCATATATGGCATGCAAATATTTTCTACCATTTTTCAGGTGGTTTTTTCAATTTCTTAATAGTGTCCTCTGAAGCACAAGGTTTTTTGCTGTGGTAAAATTTATCTGTTTTTTATTTGATTGCTTGTGCTTTTGGTGTCATATTTAATAGACCGTTGCCTAATCCAAGGTTACAAAGATTTACTCCTGTTTTTTTCTAAGAGTTTGATATTTTTAGCACTTACATTCAGGCCTTTGATCCATTTGGAGAATATTTTTGTATATGGTGTGAGGTACAGGTCTGAATATGTTATTTTGTGTATGGCTATCCAGTTGTCCCAGCACCATTTGTTGAAGAGATTATTCCTTCCCCATTGGATTATCATGACTTGTCAAAAACAAATTGATCACAAAAGCATAGGTTTATTTCTGGACTCTAAGTTTTATCCTGTTGATTTATATGTATTCTTATGCCAGTACTGCACAGTCTTGATTACTGTAACTTTGTAGTAAGTTTTGAAATTGGGAAGTGTGAGTCCTTCAACTTTGTACTTCTTTTTTAAGATTGCTTTAGTTGTTCTAGGTCTCTTGCATTTCCATATGAATTTTAAGAACAGCCTGTGAATTTCTGCCCAAAAAAATTCAGCCAGTTTTCTGATAGGGATTGCATTGAATCTGTAGGTCAGTTTGGGGAGTATTACCATCTTAGCATGTAGTAGTCTATGTGCCAAAGGCAACATGTTATATGATTCCATATCTATGAAATATCCAGATTAGGAAATTCCATAGAGTCATCAAATGGTTACCAAGAGCTGGTGGGTGGCGGAATGGGGAGTGGCTGCTGATGGGTGTGGAGTATTAATACAATACTAAGTCTTCCAATCCATGAACATGAGATGTCCTTCCACTTATTTAAGTCTACATTAATTTCTTCCAGCTATGTTTTGTAGTTTTTAGTGCACGTCTTACACTTCTTTTGTTAAATTTATTCCTAAATGTTGTATTCTTTTTGATGCTTTTATCAGTGGAATTATTTCATTAATTTTATTTTCAGATTATTCATTACTAGCATATAGAATTACAACTGATTTTTTAATATTGATCTTGTATTCTGAAACCTTACTGGACTTATTAGCTCTAATTGTGTGTGTGTGTGTGTGTGTGTGTGTGTGTGTGTGTGTGTGTTCCTTAGGATTTTCTATATATACGATCATGCTATCTGCAAATAGAGATAGTTTTACTTCTTTTATTCAACATAAATGTCTTTAATATCTTTTTCTTGTCTATTTGCCCTGGCTAGAACCTCTAGAGCAATACTGAATAGGAGTGATGAGAGCAAACATACTTGTCTCATTTCTGATCTTAGGAGGAAAGCTTTTGGTGTTCCAACATTATACATGATGTTGTGAATTTTTTCATAAATGCTCTTTATCAGGTTGAAGAAGTTCACTTCAATTGCTAGTTTATTGAGCATTTTTGTCTTGAAAGAATGTTGGATTTTGTTAAGTGATTTTTTTTTTGCAACTACTGATATGATTATATGGTCTATTGATAAGATAATTACATTGATTGATTTTTGTATGTTAAGCCAACCTTGTATTCCTTGGATACATATCACTTGGTCATAATGAATACTTTAAAAAAATATGCTATTGGATATGATTTGCTAACATTTTGAGGATTTTTTTTTGAGTTGAGGTCTCACTCTGTCATCCAGACTAGAGTGCAGTGGCATGATCATGGCTCACCACAGCCTCAGCCTCCTGGGCTCAAGCAGTCCTCCCACTTCAGCCTCCCAAGTAGCTGGGACTATAAGCACATGCCACCATGCCTGGCTAATTTTTTGTAGAGTAGGGTCTTGCTATGTTGCCTAGGTTGGTCTCGAACTCCTGGGCTCAAGTGATCTTCCAACCTTGGTTTCCTAAAGTGCTGAGATTGCAGGTATGAGCCACCATGCCCAGCCCATTTTGAGGATTTTTGCATCTATATTGATGAGGAATATTGGTTTGCAGTTTTCTTTTCTTGTGATATTGTTGTCTGGTTTTGCTATCAAGGCAATACTGACATAATGGAATGAGGTGGTTAGTGCTCTCTATTCTAGTTTTTGATGAAGATTGTAAATGATTGGTGTTAATACTTGTTTAAGTGTTTAGCAGAATTCACCAGTGAAGCCATTTGACCCTGGGCTTTTCTTTGTGGGTGAGAAGTTTTGTTTTGTTTTTGAGTCGGAGTCTCACTCTGCTGCCCGGGCTAGAGTGCAGTGGCATGCTCAGGTGATGTTGGGCTCAGGTGATCCTTCCGCCTCAGCCTTCCAAGTAGCTGGAGTTACAGGTATGTGCTATCACACCCAGCTTATTTTTTGATATATTGTAGAGATGAGGTCTCACCAAGTTGCCCAGGCTGGTCTCAGGCAACCCATGGGCTCAGGCAATCCTCTCACCTGGGCCTCCCAAAGTGCTGGGATTATAGGCATGAGCCACCATACCTAACTGAGAAGTTTTTTGATTATTAATTTGATTAATAATGTTTGATTAATTTGATATCTTGTTATAGGTTTATTCTCATCTGAGTAAGTTTCAGTCTGAGAGTCTGTCTCTCTAGGAATTTATCCATTTTGTCTTGTTTAATTTCTTGACAAACAATTGTTCATAATATTCACTTATAGTGCTTTTGTTTCTGTAAAGTTAGTAGTAATCTTCTCTTTCATTCCTGATTTTACTCATTTGAATCTCCTTTTTTTTTCTTGTTCATGATAGAGGTTTTTCAATTTTGTTGGTCCTTTCAAAGAACCAACTTTTGGTTTCATTAATTTTCTCAGTTTTTCTTTTCCTTCTTTCCTTTTTTTTTTTGAGGCAGAGTCTCACTCTGTCACCCAGGCTGGAGTGCAGTGGCATGCTCACGGCCCCTGCAGCCTTGACCTGCTGGGCTTAGGCCATTCTTCCACCTTAGCCTTCCAAGCAGCTGGAACTACAGGTGTGCACCGCCATGCCCAACTATTTTTTTCTTGATTTATTGTAGAGATGAGGTCTCACAAAGTTTTTCAGGCTGGTCTTGAACCCCTGGCCTCAGTCAGTCCTCTCACCTTGGCCTCCCAAAGTGCTAGGATTACTGGCGTGAGCTACCGCATCTAGCAATTTTCTTAGTTTTTCTATTCTCTATTTCATTTACTTTCATTTTAATCTATATAGTACTTAGTTTCTTCTATTATTTTTGAAATTAATTTGTTCCTCTTTTACCAGTTTCTTAAGGTAGAATGTTAGGCTATTAATTTGAGAAATTTCTTCTTTTCTTTAGTATGATGTTTATATTTATAAATTTTTATCTAAACACTGCTTTAGTCATTCCATAAGTTTTGTTATGTTGTCTTTTTATGTCCATTTGTCACCAATTAATTCTACATTACCATTGTGATTTCTACTTTTCCCACTGGTTGTTTAGAAACGTGTTATATAATTTCCACATATTTGTGAATTTCCTGGATTTCTTTTTACTATTGACTTTTGTTATTTCACTGTGGTCACAGAGCATATTTTTTATGATTTTAGTACTTTTAAATTTATTGAATCTTGTCTTATGGCCCAATATATCTTCCATTCTGGAGAATGTTTCATGAGCATTTGAGGAGAATATGTATTCTGCTGTTGTTACATGTGTTCTGCTGTTCTATAGATGTCTGCTAGGCCTAGCTGGTTTATAGTGTTGTTCAAGTCTTCTGGTTTTTTTGTTTGTTTTGTTTTTTTATTGATCTACTGCCTAATTGTTTTGTCCATTTTTGAAGCTGCTAATTATTTTTGTTGAATTGTCTATTTCTCCCTTAAATTCTATCAGTTTTTGCTTCTTGAATTTTGGGCCTTTTTGCTAGGTACATATAAGTTTGTAATTGTTATATCTTATTGATGGATTAACTCTTTTGTTATGAAAAATGTACTTCTTTGTCTCTAGTAACAGTTTTTGTCTTAAAGTCTATTTTGTCTGCCATATACCCATTCCCACTCTCTTTTGATTACTATTCGCACAGAATATCCTTTTGTTCATATTTTCACTTTTTGCCTATTCATGTCTTTATCTCTAGAATGTACCTCTTTTTTTTTTTTTTT